>NC_062525.1:10060422-10262922 GCF_022655615.1 Tachysurus fulvidraco | reverse complement strand
AGTTATTTAATTCCTGGTATTGTCTGTTGTTTTCACCGTCTGATAACATCTTTTAACCATGTGTATTTCATAGACAAGCTGGTGAACTTGAGTACCTGACTTGCACATACTGTATGATCCTTTTTTTCTGTTTCTGTGGTTTATTTTTCTATTGTAGTATTTGTTTATAAGGCAGCATAACATTGAAGAAGCAGAGATTTATTATGCTTAGTGCAAATTTGTAGTTCCTTGCTTATTTAACAATTATATCAATTGTTTTTCATATATAAAATCTAATCCACTGATAATTTGATTAATTAAAGGATTAAGATGTACTTAAACAAATGCGATAGCTGAGCAAAGATGGACAACTGCTGGACAAAACTAAGTAAAACAAAAATATTAATGAGCAGTTTAGGATCTGAAATAGTCGACTCTTATTTATGAGCTGAGCCGAATGATCTGACTTGCTTAAAGAGCAAGGAATTCCCTCCCACGAATGCTGTATAGTTATATTCATCCATCCATCCATCCATCCATCCATCCATCCATCCATCCATCCATCCATCCATCTTCTACCGCTTTATCCGGGGCAGGGTCGTGGGGGCAGCAGACTAATCAGGGATGCCCAGACTTCCTTCTCCCCAGACACTTCCTCCAGCTCTTCCGGGGGAATACCCAGGCGTTCCCAGGCCAGCCGAAAGACATAGTCCCTCCAGCGTATCCTAGGTCTTCCCCTGGGCCTCCTCCTGGCTGGACATGCCCGGAACACCCCCCCCAGGGAGGTGTCCAGGAGGCATCCGAAACAGATGACCAAGCCACCTCAACTGACTCCTCTCGATGTGGAGGAGCAGCGGCTCTACTCTGAGCTCCTCCCGAGTGACCGAGCTCCTCACCCTATCTCTAAGTGAGCGCCCAGCCACCCTATGGGGGAAAAACTCATTTCGGCCGCCTGTATCCGGGATCTTGTCCTTTCGGTCATGACCCAAAGCTCATGACCATAGGTGAGGGTAGGAACGTAGATCGACTGGTAAATAGAGCGCTTCGCCTTGCGGCTCAGCTCTTTCTTCACCACAACAGACCGATATATCGACCGCATCACTGCAGAAGATACACCGATCCGCCTGTCGATCTCCCGCTCCATCCTTCCCTCACTTATATTCAGTATATGTTAAAAAGGAATGATTGAAGCAATTTAGCAGCAGTTTAACAGTAACAGAGAAATTCCCTGAGAGTAACAGGCTAAAAAAATCCGTTTTTGACAGCAATGATTCAGAGAATAGTGACTCAGTGGAAACTTCACATAATTAAAAAAAAAACAGTTCAGATTTAAAATGAGTGTTGAATTAATTGCATTATATTTCTTAAATGAAATTTAGCGCTATAATGTCCTTCTTCGCCTTATTTCAGACATCATTTTAAACATTTTTGTTCTTTCAGCAGTAGCTTTTTATTGACTGTCTGTGTAGGTAATCAGATCACGTGATGAAACCAAATCTCTTTGCAGAAACCTCAGATGGAAAATATATATCTCCATTCCATGACATTCCCCTTTATGCAAATGAAGCCAGGGTATGTAAGTCTTGAATTGAACTCCTTTATTTTACCTGCAATTGCTGAAATTTAAAGAGAACATTTTATATATAAGATAAGATGCAAGTAGAAGGTACTTTGATAAATGCAAATCAACCAAGATAACAAAACAGTAAAACAAGAACTATAGACAATAAATGTACAGCAAAAACAGGCAGACGATGACCAAACCTGCGGAACACACAACAAACACACTCAACACCAGCAAAAACAGGGACGTGTTAGACTATTGGTTAAAGTGTTGGATTACTGATCAGAAGGTTGTGAGTTTGAATCCCAGGTCCACCAAGTTGCCACTGCTTTCACTACCCTCAATTGATCACTTGTATAAATTGAAATAAAATTGTAAGTCACTCTGGATAAAGGTGTCTGCTAAATGCTGTACATGTATTAAGGATACCACAAAACAGGTAGCATGGTCAGGTCACATGCCCAGGCTGATGGGTAATGTTGTGTAACATAAATTATGTCGTTCTTATCACACCATTAACCACATAAAGAACAATGTGCTCTGTCTATATGAAATTCATTACTATTCTTCGAAAGCTATTATTTAAAACAAATGAAGTGGCATACATAGTGAGAGAGCAGCAAACAACAATTGTAAAACTTTACAACGTGCTAAGTTGCAGATGTAGTTATTTACAAACTTTTCACTGATTTTTATCAGAACATCTTCAATGCAGTTGTTGAGGTACCCAGATGGACAAATGCAAAGATGGAGGTATGGATCTCTGTAATTGCTATTTTATATCACTGACATGAAGCATGATGGCTTGTCTGATAGCTGAAAATTCCGTTTTCTGTGACAGCATTATAGTTTTGAAACAATGGCATGTCATTGGCTCTGATCAAACATACCTGCAAATATAACATGTCCTTCTTTCACAAGATACTTACGTCACATCTTGTAGTCTTTGCAGCTAGTTCATTAAAGTTTAACACATTTTATAATAGAAATTCAGCATTGCATGAGTCACGACATTTATGATTGCATTGTGCAGTCATTTCATCATCAAAGGCCTCTGACTTTAAAAGATTATATTCATATATTTCTAGATATGCAAATCATAATTGTAAATTGTAATGTCAATTGATCATTTATTAACATTATAAGATGTCAGATATAATCTTTATATTCCCTAGATTGCAACGAAAGAACCATTGAACCCTCTGAAGCAGGATGTGAAGAAGGGAAATCTGCGTTATGTGTGTAATGTATTCCCACATAAAGGCTATATATGGAACTACGGTGCTTTCCCTCAGGTTTGTTTATCAACTACTTTACACATTTAACACAAACAATGTTTAAGTAAAGCACACTTCAGGTTGTTGTTGTCCTTCAGCTTCTCCCCGTCTGGGGTCACCGCAGCGTATTATGCATATTATGATTTGGCGCAGGTCTTAAGCTGGATGCCCTTCCTGACCCAACCCTTCCATTTTATCCAGGCTTGGTTGGGACCAGCACTGAGAGTTGTTAACCCCTCAGTGGATCGGTTGGTTCCCTGGCCTTGGCACAGAATACTGCTGCTGGACTACCGGACACTTAAACCAAACATATTTCTAGTCATGTTTCAAAAAGAAATGGACAGATTTAAAAGCAGATGTTTTGGAAACGACTGAAATGATTATTAAATCATTAAATAATCTCGATTCTTGAATCTTGATAAATAATTAAAAAGAATTATTAATCATTGCGTCTCAGCAAATGTGCTTCTGTAACCCAATTCACCTTAGAGAGAGTCTCGATCATTAACCAGATTTGTATTTGGCGTGCAAGGTGAGAGAGAAACTCTTTTTAAATGCATTATTGTTACCTACAATGTTTAATATAATACAGTATGTGATTTCCTTTCAGTTATTTAAATCCCTCATTATATTAATCTCAGTAAGTCTTATTTTATCCAGTTCTTCTTTCAAGTCTCTTTCAGCTAATTGAATTTGATTTAATTTCTCTTGTTAGACATGGGAGGATCCAGGACACACAGACGGAGACACAAAATGCTGCGGAGACAATGACCCCATTGATATGTGTGACATCGGGAACAAGGTAAAAGTAATTAGAATGATAAGAAAATAGGATTAAATGCATTATGTTTGTCAGTTGATTGATAGAATAACAGCGAGGTGTGAATGGCACGTCTTTCCCAGATACAAAAAATCTACTTAATCCCGTAAACTACCAGGATTCTTTAGCCAAAGGAGATTTTCAAGTCCTGTAGTTTCACACAGATGAGTGTTAGGTGTGGGTTTTTTTTAAGTGTTAGTGTTGTGTTACACAACCACAAGCTGCCTGAAAAGCTATTACATGATGAACAGCTGATGAATAGGGAGATTCAGAACATTCATCTAAATGATATTATCTCACTTGGTGTTTTGATGATGGTTGCAGATTGTGACATCTAACATAACTCCAAAATTTCCCGGGTGAGTTGAGATCTAGTGGCTGTATTAAATCATAGTATCAGATTAGCTATCATTAACATCATTCTATCGTTCAGTGAGCTCTAAGTTCCCTGAAGATGGGGTCGAGGTCTTCCTGGGAGAGAAAACACCCATCATCTTTTGTCAAAGAATTTATGAAGTAAACTAATTTTTTTTTTTTTTTTTATAAATTTGTTGCCGGTCTCAAGTTACAACCCAAGTTTCAGGAAATAAACATATGTCCAATTCCATACAATAACAGTTCAATTAATTTTTTTCTGAATATTTTATCTCCTTAAACATGCCCAACATATTCTGCAGGTCTGTTCACGTGGGGAAATCATAAGGGTGAAAGTGTTGGGAATCCTGGCGCTGATAGATGAAGGAGAAACAGATTGGAAAGTGATGGTGATTAATGTTGAGGATCCTGAGGCAGCAGACTTTAATGGTGAGCTTCTGATAAAAGTTCAGTCTGAACTTACCAGATATCCAGTTCTAGCTGCATGTCATCTTTTTTCACAGATATTGAGGATGTAAGGAGGCTTAAGCCGGGATACCTGGAATCGACGGTGGACTGGTTCAGAATGTACAAAGTTCCAGATGGGAAACCTGAGAACCAGTTTGCATTCAATGGCGAATTCAAGAACAGGGTAAAATGAATTTATGATGAAAAAAGAAAAAAAGCAACCATTTCACAGCTCACTTTAAGTAACAAAATATTTTATTGTTTATCATCAGGACTTTGCCATTAAGACCATAAAAGATACACATGAACATTGGAAGGCACTGATACTGAGCAAGACTGAAGCAAAGGAACTTAACTGGTATGGGAGTGAACAATCACACTGTACTAATTTACAATTACATGTTATCTAATATCATTGCATTATTAAATTAATTAGTTTGAATAAGGCAAAAATTGGAAATGAAATAGCAGAGTAGAAACACCAGATACTGCAGAGTTAGTGATTTGAGTATATATCTGAAATTTTATTCTATACTGCATAGTCTGAAATATCGCTATATAACTGTATACTGGATTGTTAAATGTATTGTATGTATTGTATAAATGTATTGAAGCGCCACGGCTTAGTGGTTAGCATGTTTGCCTTCGTGCTTTCCTGGTGCTTCAGGAGTTTCCTGAGTCCAAAATCTTTGATTGGTAGGTTGATTGGTACCTCTAAATTGTCAGTAAAGTGTTAATTGGTGTGTGTGTGTGTGTGTGTGTGTGTGTGTGTGTGTGTGTGTGTGTGTGTGTGTGTGTGTGTGTGTGTGTGTGTGTGTGTGTGTGTGTGTTAGTGACTGTTGATTGGCACATTTAAATTGTCTGCAATGTGTGAATGGGTGTGTGCCTTACAATCAGAGCCCAGAGGGGGAGGACTTAAAATAATTATCTATTAACATCAATGAACATACATATACATTAAACAAATCTAAAAGAATATATATCTAAAAGAATAATATGTTTAAATTCATTACCAGTGTGTAATTTATAATTTATGCATGTTGATTGTATTAATTAAATAAGATTTCATTTGCCCTTAGGCGAGTGCTTTTGTTACATCAGAGCCTACTCCAAGCTTAGGTATGTATTTATTATTATTATTATTATTATTATTATTATTATTATTATTATTCTGTACATGAGAATCCCTCTTTTCCCCAATGTGCAAAACTGAATGAAATACTAATGCAAAAATGTTTATTTATCCAACACACACATCAACCCACTTTATCTTCATTACACATTTCATTCCTAATAATGAATGCAACTGACAAACTGATTTCATTGTTTACTATTGATGACATTCATTTCTGTATTTCCAGCTGACAAATGGTACTATTACAGCAAGTAATCAACAAGGGACAACAGACGACAGATTACTAAATAGGAGGATGTATTTGAGATTTCATTTTTCTGCCACATTAGAAAATTTTTGTCACTTGTGCTTGCTCTCGGCTGTATCTGGGCTCTAACTAATACTGGGTAACTTTGGATTTAATATGAATAATAATCTTTTGGATCCAATAATGATGAATAAAACTCTACTTTTATGGTTGGAACTACAGTTGTTTATTTCTACAACAAATGTTTATTGTACCGAAGAAATGAAAACCTTAGATACAGGCTTACAAAGACATAATATAGACAGCATGGATGAAGCTTTAACAACTAGTAGAATAGAAGAACTAGAAAAGTTTAAAACTAGAAGAATAACTAGTAGTAGTAGTAGTAGTATTCTGACATAAATGGTAGACCTTCGCAACACAACTTGAAAGCTACACAACTAACTGTGATGTTGTTGAGTCAAAACTAACACAACACTAGGCTACATCTTAGAGTCAGAGGTGCTAGGGAATAGTTCACTTCTGTGTTGGTTAAACCATCTTGTTTACACACAACATTATACTCTCTGAAATTAAATGAATTTCCAGACTTCTTTGAGATTATTACTCAAACTAGCAACAATATTTACAAAGATGCTCAGTTTCACAGCATATGCCGCTAGTAACCACACTGAAATGGTCTGCCAGAGGAGCTGTTGATGCTGTTCTATACTGCAGTGATTCTGTTCTGTGCACATCCATCACCATCTGGTTTGGGGCAGCAACAAAACAGGACAGGAACAGACTGCAACACACAGTTAAAACAGCAGAAAAAATAATTGGTGCCCCTCTGCAAACTAGAAACCGGGCAAAAAAAGAATTACTGACCCTTCACACCCTGGACACAACCTCTTTCAGCTCCTCCCTTCTGGCAGGTGCTACAGAACTCTGTTTACCAAAACTGCCAGACACAGGAACAGTTTCTTTCCCCAGACAATCACCCTGATTAACAACTCACCACAATTATATTCCCTGGTTCATATCTATAAGTACTGCATTATCAGAACTATCAGTCATCACATCATCCGTATAGGTTAAATACTCAAGTAAACTCTTTATCGTACCTGACGCACGATACTGTTATCTGCACTTCCATGCACTCTCACTCTTTACGTACATCACTGATCTGTCATATACTCATATATTCCTATTAAATACATACTGGCTATAGTATATCACATTGTCTGTATTGTCTCGTATAGTCTGTTTTGTCTTGTCTTGTGTTTTTATTTTGTCTTGTCTGTTTTGTCTTGTCTGTTTTTGTCTCGTCTTGTCTTGTCTGTTTTTGTCTTGTCTGTTTTTGTCTTGTCTTGTCTGTTTATGTCTTGTCTTGTCTGTTTTGGTCTTAAATTAAAATTATGTGACATACAGCTATGACCCATACTCAGAATTTGTTCTCTGCATTTAATCCATCCAAAGTGCACACACACAGCATTGAACACACACACAGCAGTGAACACACACACACACACACACACACACACACACACACACACACAAACACACACCCGGAGCAGTCTCTTCTTGTCTTGTCTGTTTTGTCTTGTCTTGTATAGTCCAAGCTGAATGTATAGTGTTATTTATGTCTGTACTTTTGAGAGTCACCAACAGCTGGAACCAAATATTCCTTGTGTGTGTAAACACACTTGACCAATAATCCTGATTCTGATGGTTACTAACCCTTAACCCTGTCTACAGGCAGCACGGACAGATGTGTTGAATTCCTCCAGCACAGCAGACGGCGCTAGAAAGTTAGACATGTTACTGATTTTACTTCCTGTCTATGACTACAGGCAGAGGCTCTCTGTCACAGAGGTCCGGCTAGCGGCTTATTCATTTAAGCTAATCTCCATTATTTATTAAAACTCACATGAGGATAATTTGACTGGTGCTGTGGTTGTTGTGGGTCGGAAAAAGGCAAGGACACACAAATATACTGATCTGGTAAATTTTCAACAGTATTAGTCGAGGAAATGGAGAGAACACTAGTTAGCTAATCAGTGCTAAATTTTAAGAATGCTATGTTGTCAAAGATCCTGTTAAATAACGTCGGTATAAATGTTACACAACGAACATATTAGTATCTAAACCATGTATTTGTAGTATTTTGTACGACCGAACCGTATTGTAGTTGTATTGTATTGTATAAATTTAACACGGTTTTCTCTTGAGGCCTTGGATTATCTTGCTAGCTAATTTGGCTAACTGTTTAGCCTCGCAGCTAGCTTTATTTTCATCATATTTATGATTATTTGTTCTTTTTATTTTTACTTTATTTCCCATATTCAGGGGCTATCGTTGACTATTGCCGGTGACAATAACCGTGTACTTAACGTGATTAAAGTTAAAGGGTCGATAAGTAAGTAAATTAACCGATATACAGATTAGCATGTCCACATAGAAAGGGAGGTTCTTGTTAGCATTTCCGTGTGACTTGGCACGTCATGTTGACCCTTTGCCTAGATACACGTGTCAGCCTGCCGGCCGAGGATAAAGGAAGTCCTGGAGTCTTCAGTGATTCATAACCAAAGCGGTTTCACTATACACACAAGTAGAATGTTGAGTTTCTAAGACATTCCTTCTTTTGTTTCTGATGTTATTTCAGGTTTCACTGTCACAGAGCTGATCACAGATTCCTAGGTAGTAGTTTTTATACCAAACGCAGCTGCAATGTCGTTTCTATTTGACTGGGTCTTTAAAGGCTTTAGCGGTGTGCTGCAGTTCCTCGGTAAGTTTTTATACTGTTTTCTTCTCATTTATTAAACGCACAGTCGATTAAAAATGACTTACACACCTTTCAGATGAAACCAAATAAACGTATCTTGTACTAACAAAGCGTTTAGTTTATTAGTAACTTTCCTTCTTCTTTGTCACAAGTAACAAAGAGTTCAAATAACCTGTGATTAGATAATACAAGCATGTAAGTAGCTTTAAAGTCAGATTAGTTTCTTTCTGAATGTGATAAGACTAAGTAAATATAATTGTATGGCTTTATTTCTGTAAATCTAATGTTAATTGGAATATTTTGACCCTATTTAATACCTATCTCACATCAAACCTTTCAAGTGCGGTTTATTATATGAAAGCGATTCGAGGATTCGTTTTAAAAACACTGAAAGGATTCTTAAGTTTTTTTACATTTTTCACTTGTCGCACTGGATATTAAATGCACTGATTGCTGACGTCACCCATGGTATACAGAGAAGTATATAATCATATCAGTAAGGTACCATCTTTGCCCTTTGAACTGCAATTTTTCACAGCAGCATTCAGATCCTTGTAGTATTCATACAATTTGTTTGATATTTGTTTGTTCTCGGTATGTCGGTCGATCTTTGCCCGTTATACGTGTAGTGGTGTCCAAAAGGCTGCGTGCCCTACTATTTTGCATTCATTTTAAATTTAATATGTCAGTTTGCATTATAAATTATATTACTGACAACAGCTCGGAGGCCAATCCTTAAAACATTGACAGGAACCTTCTCACAGTTTCTTAGTATTTATTATTTGTTTTTGTTATGTGTGCTCAAGCTGGCATTGTTTCAAACTTTATGATCTATTTGAAATCCATCAAAGTGTCATTTGAAAATGTGCTTTTATATATATATATATTATGTATGAATATTACGGTATCTGTAACTATTTGCCATTTTGGTCTAAACAAGACTTTCTTTTTGGTTTATTTTAAACACAGTTTTTGTTTCTTAAGCCTTATTGTTCGTTGTCCTGTTACAGGACACCCACATTTCATTTGTAACCTTTATTGTGGGTAAATTATATTAAAAAACAAGATGTGATTTGATATTCCTGGGCACTAGATTAGTGTACGCAGCTATGTCTTCACATGAAGTATCATGTTTTCTTTCTTTCCATTGGAGGCTTATACAAGAAATCTGGGAAGCTTGTGTTCTTGGGCTTGGACAATGCTGGAAAAACGACTTTACTCCACATGCTAAAAGATGACAGACTTGGACAACATGTGCCTACACTACATCCTAGTAAATCTACATTCTCATCATTTAAACACATTTAAACTCATTAATGTGTTTCAGATAATAATCCAAGATTTTATGTCTTTTTAGCCTCAGAAGAGCTGACGATTGCTGGAATGACTTTTACCACGTTTGATCTTGGTGGTCATTTACAAGGTACCGTATTTTATTGGCATTAAAAATGATTCTGTTCAAATTAAGAGCTCATTAACATCAGCCTTATGTTATTGTCCTGTTGTTCTTGGTGCAGCCCGGAGAGTGTGGAAGAACTACCTCCCAGCTGTGAACGGAATCGTCTTTCTGGTCGATTGTGCAGATTATCCGCGGCTTATGGAGTCCAAAATTGAGCTTGATGTGAGTTTTTACACCTATTTACGTACTTTTACTTACTGCTGAAAGTATGGTTTGAATATTTAAAACACACCTCAATCTTTGTCACATGCTCAGGCCTTGCTGTCAGACGAGACCATATCAAACGTTCCTATCTTGGTGTTGGGGAATAAAATCGATCGGATGGAGGCAGTGAGTGAAGGCAAACTACGGGAAATGTTTGCCCTCAATGGACAGACCACTGGAAAGGTCAGAATCTATGACACACTTGTACATATTCAGACACACTCGAGGAATACAGTAGAGTCCGTACCAAACATTGTACCAAAGATATTTTTTTCCATAGCTTGTCTTTTTTTTTAAACAGGGTTAGATGGAAGTTAATCTGCAATCTCAGTGCTGCAGGCCATAATGTATGCACTTACCATGCAAATGATCAGCTCTATAGTAGTATTGTTTTCCAGTGTCTACTGAAGTCAGAATCTCTTCCCACCGCTTCAGTTCCTTTCACAGCAGTTGGTGCTTGAAAATGGAAGAAAATTTTCACTTTCGAATTGTACATTATGATATTAATAGGAAAGAACACAACTTTGCTGAGAAAGTGTTTTATTCCTCATTTTGCAAACCCAAGGCTTTTACACTTTTTTAAACATTTATTTATTAAATAGTCAACGTTTAAAATACCAGGACTGCAGACTCCATCAATATAAGTTCAGTGATAAAGAGCCCTTCATCTCAACAGTTATACATTTTTTTTGCTCTTATTTCTGTTACTTCAAGCTATGGATTGTGTGACCTGTCTGCTGTACAGTTCCCTGTGAATTAGCTGTTACTATGAAATGACAGCCTGTTGTCATGGAGCATTGTAATATAAACCTGTGATTCTGACTCTGCATTTGCTGTTATAGAAAACACTTTCAGATCAATCTGATTTGACAGTCATAATATAGTGTAAAATATACACTTAAATCTTGAGACAGTGAAAGGAACATTAGCAGCTCATCAATTTTCAGCTTTTGGTCTAATTACATGATTTTTGGATCTGCGGTTTATGAATTGCCGTGTGTGTGATATTCATCCTTAGTGTTGTGTTTTTCAGGGAATCGTATCATTGAAGGAGCTGAATGCACGTCCGTTAGAGGTCTTCATGTGCAGCGTGCTAAAGAAACAGGGCTACGGAGACGGGTTCCGGTGGCTCTCGCAGTACATCGACTGAGTAACAGAGGTTTCTGCATAAAAGGATTCCTACCTCTGAGCGATGAACGTTAAGAACAGAGAGACTTGAGACCCTGATAAAGGACTAAGGAAGAACATGTATTAGCATGAGAAATAGTTTTTAAAAACTAACACATACACACACACACACACACACACTATTCTTGTCACCTTGATCATTCAACTCAAATTATCATTTTATGACATTTACAGTATTAAAGTATTTATAAATATGGTTTGGGCCTAATAGCTATTTATATCACATACCTACACACACACACACACACCCTCTCTCTCTCACACACACATACACACAACAGTAGGCTGAACATAAGCGTAATGATGAGCATCATACTATTGAACTATTAAAATGATGGAATATAAACTACAGAGTCTCAACTACAAGCCGTGGTTCTGTATTTAATAAGTAACATTGTCATCAACGTGTTTCGCATTAAAACGTTAACATTTCTGCTCCACATGACTGTGTGTGAAATGGAAGCGGTTTTCTTTTCCGCTAAACTTTTTTCCGATGCAAACACTTACGTAATGTCCCGCCTGCGTGTTGCCCTTTTCGCACGATTCACACAATAACCTGTAACTTGTGATCAAAACGCGACGATACGGCCAGCTTCTTAACGATCCTTTTAACCGGTACATGTTTATCTTTCTCTTCAACCTTATACAATCATTTATTCAGGTATATAATGTCATATTGTAGATAATGTTCATATTTTGTTGTAAAAGATCAGTGAAAACAGATTCATAAGAGGCTGCAGGGATTTTATGATTATCCACTGATGGGAGAGTACATGCAGCTGTGAGTAGTCTATAAAAGTGATTGTCATCTCTCCATTTATTTTGCACAATATTCTTGTACGTGGCAGTCTGTTTGTTATTCCAATTCATAACTGAATTCACCCATATTTAAAATAATTGTGTAAAAAAAAAATCTATAAATATTTTGAACAATCTGATTGTGTTTTGTGTATTGATGAAATCATGTACATTATAACCAGAACACTTGGGCGTAAACCTATTTAGAAAGAAGATTAATCAGTCTTACTTTAAACGTAGATTTAATTGCAAAGCTCTCCACATCACAGCAGTGAGAAATGCCATGAAGTATTAGATCTTCATAGAGCCACTTGGAGTTAAATGTCAGTACATGCTACTGCGGTGCAGTAGAAATATCTCAAGTGAACTGCTTCCTTTTTTGTCAGGAACAGCGTATATATTACTGACTGTGGATTCTTAATTGCATTCGGATGTGTGTCAAATAAAAAACGAGCAGCTGATAGATAAGCCACTGGCAGAGCATTTATAAGAGATATTCAGGTCAAATATGATGTTTACAGTGAATTAAGTTCTGCATATCTTGTTTAATAACTAATACTTGGTTATGATTTTCCAGGCTGGGAAAATCATCCCTGAATGACTAAGCTTTATAATGATCATATGATCTTCAATGATCTTCAATCTTTTATCAATAAAAGAAGAAATCAATAATAAAGAATATTACCCACAATGCTGTTCAGCTGATGTAGCAGCGCTTTAATCTCCGAGTCTGTCCAGCCCTTCCACCTTCTCATCTGAACAGCTGCCTCATCCTCAGCTGTTCAAACAGTTCAGGCTCTGAAGCTTCAAATCCAACGTGTTTTTCATCATGCTGTGCCAAGTCTCAGCCGGTAATCGCTGCAGCTCATTCGGTGAGCTGCAATGCATTCTAAAACTCTTTACAAGTAAACAAATGTTTACTCGACACCACTAAGTTTAGAATGCATTCCTCATTAATATTACAATGTTTTTGGTTTGAAATCTATTGTTTCTTACTAAACACCATTTTAAGTGCTCTAGCAGCCACTAACATCTTACAGATACATCATAACCAAGTGACAAATTAGCACCAGAATTGCTAAATATTTCAATATAAGGGTTTCAGGGTTGACCTTTCCTTAACGTGGACTATTTTTTTAAAAACGTCTGTACAATAACAGTGCCAATACTTAAAGTAGTTGCTGTCAGTTTTTCGACCTTTTATGGACCGTATGCGTTAATGTTTCCCATTGCATTAATTGTTTGTGTTCCATTGTGGAAGTCAAACAAAGCTCTCTGTAGTTTTCACCCTGGATCAAATGAGTACTACTGTTGTGTTCTGTCATAAACACAAACAGGCAACCTAAGAGTTGACCAACAGCTGAAAATCCACTTTAATGAGACCAATTGTTTTTTTTTCCCCCTCAGTCTAAAGACGAATTCATTATTTTTGATGGTGGATCTGAAACCAGGTATCACTCGTAAGAAGGGGTTTATTTTTAATTACATCTGAACAGCTAATGAAAACCCTGGATTGGTCTCTGAAATCTTTTCTCCAGGGTAATCACACCATGAATCTACTGGAACATTTCTTACAGCCAAATCATCTCATTAACACTGTTGAAATGGCAGCATTATAAAGAACAGCCGCATCTTCTCCTGTCCTTCAGCAGCAAACTCTTTTCGGGATGTAGTAGGTCAGTGATTAATGTGTTGGACTACCGATCGGAAGGTCATAGGTTTGAATCCTAGGTCCACCAAGCTGCCACTGCAGGGCCCCTGAACAAGGCCCTTAACCATCAATTGTTCAGTTGTATAAATTGATATAAAAATGTAAGTCACTCTGGATAAGTGTGTCTGCTAAATGACAGAATTGAAATGTGACTACTGTTCACTCACTGGTTTATTAAGAACTCTCAATGATCCTTGCATGTTGTTAGAACACAGAAATGTGCAATTTGGTTGTTTTCAAATACCTGTCAGGCAAACCAAACAAGTCTCGGAGTCCAGGAATAACCAGTAAGACCACGTTTCATCAGCTTATTGTGACGTAGCCCAGAGTACATCACAACAATCTCTTTTAACCTGCACAAAAATCTAATATTAAACCACTAACATGATTCGTTTCACTTATTCTTTGTCGTTTATCAGCACATGTAGACAACAAATTGAATTTGTGGTTGGACCCCAGAGCTTAAGATCTGATTAGATTGCTTTCTCAGACAGCACAGAAATGCTTTCTATACGGACGCAGTTTCATTATTCACCACAAGGAGCAGCTGAAGACCAGGAAGGTTTCCCCGCTTGGCTCAGACAAAATTGCCAGCATCTAAACAATATGGATGTAATCCTGTTATGCAAATCACTTTGCACGTTTTAGCCTCGGGTGGTTCAATATTTTGATCTGCTTACACGATAGCTGAAAAGGCAACAGAGATAACGTTTAATGAGAAACCAAACAATAAAATGATTCCAGTGCTGGTTTATTATCAAATATCAAACACAGTGAGAAAACATGTCACGAGCTGAGCTAAGCAGCAATGAGTACACAGTAGCAGCTCGGTGTTAATGTGAAGCGAGAGAACGTGTGGAAGGGGGATTGTCCTTATTTCTGTCCCAAATCTGTAAAATTTTGGTCTTTTCTATTCTATTCTATAATGTTTCAAGCTTATAATGGATTAAAGCTTGGAAGAGAGATGAACACACACACTGTAGTAGCTACACTGCTAACACTGCTAACACTTGTATTTACCTGAATACAGTTAAATATAGGTAACATTGTAGCTGTAGGTAAATACAGCACATTGTAGTTGCTACACTGCTAACACTGGAAATGTTACCTGTATTTACAGGTAAATACCTGTATTTACCTGTATGTTTAATTTACCTGTATTTACAGGTAAATACAGTAATAACGTTTCCAGTGTGCATGTTCGTCTCTCTCCTCCAAGCTTTAATCCAGTGTGAACTGATGTGGATCATCAACTAATCACAATCTCTGTAATTCTCAGACATTCTCTCACGTTACATTAATTAAAGCGCATCGAATCCTCCTATTCCAGCAGTTCTGTATAACACCGCATGACCGACTTTACATAAGTAAACAGTGATGACAAGCATAATCACAATAAATTGAGGCAGATAGCTAGGTTTGTACACTGCATGTTCCTTTTTTATGATGTTGTTTGTCTTAGAATTCATGAAACAAAGCAGCAGCGTCATTTGACTTTGACCTTCACAACAGAATACGTGTCATTATAAAGCCTTTACAGTGCTGCTACGCTGTGTGTAATGTGTTCATCACTTCTAAACATTCCTCTAGCAAATCTCCATAGCAATAAATAGTCCTTTTATTATGTTTACATGATGTACACATCAATTCTGCTTAATATTCCTGGACATTTAAACTCTTAGTTTTAGGTTGTTTCCCTTCAAATTGAGAATGTTTCATTTAAAATGTCACAATATACAGTACTTATATTCCCATAGACATGTATAACAATCTAAACACAACTTAATACATTAGTAACATTAACTCTTTTTTTTTTCGATTTTAAAGCGGACATCATGTTTGGACTGTTGTTATGTCACTGTCTTTCACAATTACTCACAATGAGATGAAGAACCAAAAGCGGTCACATTGGAGAGCCATAATATTCAACATTCATTCAGGAAATGTACATTCTTCTTAACTGACATGCAATTACTGTAAAAACTATAGAGCCATCTCACATGTCTTGCCAAAAGCATAAGAAAATCACTCGTCTTTGAGTTTACAAATTTCCAAGTACAGTTTAAAGAAAACGCAGAAAAAGACATTCAAGGAAATGAACACCAACGAGCAACAAGATCATCATCGGAAGATGTAGTTGTGTGTACATATTGTGTGTATGAAAATCGGTGACTGGTGTTATTATGGTCATTTCTATCCATCAGAAATGTGGTAGTCGTTCTGTTATTTCTATAAATATGTAATTAATGTTAGAATAGTAGTTATAGTATAGTGGACAGAAATAAATTGTAGATCATTATAAGAAAATCTACAACAACCTTGTGTTCATAACCGTTTAACAGAGAGAGTTAATTAAATAAATTAATGAATTATATTAATTAAAAGTTATCGATGATTCTCTTAAATCAGTGGCTGTTCCTCAGCACAGCAGAGCCACTTCCTGTGTAGATATTATACAAGCATACTGTAATCCATCTTACATTAAATTCCTCTAAATTAAAGTCAGAGTTTAATGTACTGATCTAGAGCTCAGCTTGATAAGCTTCTCAGTTACAAGCAAGCATGTTCCCATGTCTTACTTTTTAGCAGTAGTGCAGATTTGCATTCACATCACTGTTTTCGATTGGATTAATGATTAACACATTATACTCAGCACATTATGTCACTACAAGCGAAGATAGGCAACGTGATTTAATGCTTAAATGTGATCATTTCAAGTTCAAATGTCTTATTAGTATTTTTTAAATATACCTGATCAGATCTGTATGTTTTAAGAAAGCATCAGCATGAGAATTCAAAGAATAAAACCGAAACCCATAATAAATGTGTCAAAATCGACCATTAAGCCTTTCCAACAGCTTCCTTCAAGCAATATGCTATTTAATTGAATTAAGATTGATAACAAATGGGCTTCAAGGAGCACAAGTGCAATGATAATGGTGAACTTTGTCTACCAGATGTATCCTCCATCATCAGTCTCTTCTGGTTCAGGCTCCTCTTCTTCTTCAGCCTCTTCTGCATTTTCCTCTGTCTCTTTCTCTTCTTCATCTTCCCATCCTACTCCACTGCCAAAGTCTCCAGAGTAGCCCACTAACTCGTCTACAGGAGAGAGAGAGAGAGAGAGAGAGAGAGAGAGAGAGAGAGAATGTGTGAGAGTAGAGACAGTTTTTTGAATGACTAAAAACAAAAACAAACTATATGATACAGACTGTATCCAATATTAATTAAAATGCTCAATGCAACTTCTTACAACTTGTATCTTATCCTGAATCCAAAAGGTAGATTTTACAAACACATCATTGTATTTAAAGACTATCTACAGCATCATTTTCAGTATTTTTAAAGCAAGCTTGGTGTTGTGATCATAATCTGCTTTTTTTTTTCCAGAGATGGTCACATGTTCACTAATTGTTATTTATATTGCACATAGTGTTTACCGAATATTTTGAAAATGCGAATCATCCAATCTACACATTTTGATTTTTGTTTTATTTAATTTTAGGTCAAATGCTCTTTCTTATGCAACCCTCCCATTTTATCCTTGGGACTAGCACTGAGAGTTAACCCCTCAGTGACTGGGTCTGTTCCCTGCCCAGGAATGGAACCCAAGCCATGGCACTGAAAATGCGGATTGAATATTTTAAAACAATAATGAATAATAACATTATTATTATTATTATTATTATTATTATTATTATTATTATTATACAAATTGGGTTAGCTTTGATCAAATGATCAAGTGCCTAATTACCAAACAATGGTTGTACTGCATATATGTCACTAACCACAGTCAGGCTTGCCGCGAACTCGTGAACCGGTGACCTCAGTGCCATGTAGATCAGCACACCAGCATTCTGCTCTACTCTGGTCACACTGTAGCTTCCTGTAATATCCATCTTCATCACAGCTCGGGATAAACATACCTACACAAGCAGATCATTTTAAATAAATAAAAGCGTTTTTCTGTATGGTTGTTGGAGCATGATGTCAGCTATGCAAATGCACAGGTTACTTGTACAGCAGTCTATATTATAGTAATATATTTGTCTGTATTACTGTACTGTCAGGCTGTGAAGTCAGAGAAAGATGGGATGCCTGAATGGCACTTCAAGATTACAAAGAATTTTAAAAAATAAGCTTATTGGCAGCCAAAGAAAGACTACTGTTTCCTGTTGTGGCCTGCAGCTAGAGCAAAGGGTTCTGTTTTGATCCAAGCTGATAGCAGGCTATTACTGATACTGTGTCCTTTAGCAAAAAAATGTCTGATTTAAAGGCAGACATACAAATTAATACGCTCAAGTAACTGTAATCACGTAAATGATTTACTCTAACTTTAATAATATAAAAAAGCAATTTTAATTCAGGTTTACATCATATATGAATTGAATGGAATATCTGTAGACAGGGAGATGTCACTCCTCCATCTTCTGTAAAGGGACGGACAATGTTAACAAACCAGTGACAGCATTATGACTGGTTCACTGTTTGTGCTTCCTGAGGGGACATCTGTCAATGTAGCTCAATGTAGGTGTCCTGTACACTATCTAAGACAGAATGCAGGGAATGACAGTGTGATAAAGAGATATTGTGAAAGACAGACCAAGGGAGTGATAGAATAATAAAAGTACTGAAGTATCACCATGCTATTTTTTTGTTGTTGTTCATTGGAATACTATTCAAGTAAATAAATATTCCTCATGCTAACAACACAAACACACAAAATGCTCCTATGAAATGTTGAGATTCTCTCTTGTTCTCTTTTTAGTTGTCCCCATACACCCAGCATAATTAGTATTAAACCATAGAAATGGCCAGAAATCAAGAAACTCCTACTTGTTCTTTCTGCTGTCCTATTCCAGAAAATACACAACACACACACACAAACACACATACACACACACTTGCACATGGTTATAATTTATGATGTACCTGGTTTCCTCTTGGCTGCCTCCTTCACTTGGAGTCTTTCAATCTCAGCCAGACAGGGGGGCTCTAAATGACAGAAAACATCTCAAATGTGACAATTTAAATGTATCAATTCCCAGAATAGTCTTTTTGTAACTCAACAGCATCAGAATAATATAGAAAATATCAAAATGAAAGAGATATTTCTCCTCCATAAGATAAAAGAGATCCTGAATCAACTTACTCTCCCTCCAGAAGCAGAGACACCACTCGGCCATGGAGACCTTGCTATCGCGGTATGAGTCGCAGGAGTTGAAGAACGGTCTGATACACACCTCATACTTCTCCAGGTTTATAGCAGCCAGCTCAGAGTGGTCCAGGTAGAGGTCATTGCTGGTGTCCAGCTTGGAGAACATCCAGCCAATGGAGTCCTTGCAGCCTGCCACCAAGTTCTTCTCTGCAGCAGGAGCAGGAAGAGATTAGTGCATAGTGTGTAGAATAACATAGACAGTCAATGTGTGTGTATTGTTACTGAACGTTAAAGAGTGTTGTGAACCTGAAGTCGTTCCTGATCCCTGTCTACCAGAGCTGTTCATTCTAGCATTGCCATGGAGAAGCTGGAACCAGTCCCTGAGTCTGTCCCCCAAATCTGCCAAGTCCTGACCTGTGCAGCTCTCTATAGAGAGAAAAGAAGAAAGAATGAGTAAAGAAAATCTTTCCAATGTTATTAGTATAGCACATTTCACAACAGACAATGACAAAAAGCAGCTTTGCTGAAATGTGGGAGTAGATCTAGACCCAGAGTAAGCAAGCCAGAGATACAAATCACAAATCACAATGCACAAGTGTGTAATTAAAACTCTGTAAAACTCGCATCAAGAAAATCATTCCATTCATCTTCTCCACTTTACTTGATAGTCTTAGTGACTGTTGGGAGAAGGTAAATAGTGCAAAAGGATCATCAGTTTCTGCTGGCAATACTTGAGGACTGTGGTACTTACTGTTTTTATTCATAAAGCATATATATACAACCATATATATATATATATAAGTATATTTCCCAGCCTAGCAGTTGTACTCAATGCAGATGTAAGATGTGTGTGTGTGTGTGTGTGTGTGTGTGTGTGTGTGTGTGTGTGTGTGTGTGTGTGTGTGTGTGTGTGTGTGTGTGTGCTTATTCACCTGCTCTGGAAACAGAAGGTGTTTTTATCTCAGGTAAGTCTGAATGCATGTCTGTGTGTCTATGTGTGGTTGTTTCACCTGCTTTGGATACAGAAGGTGTTTCTGTCTCAGGTTTTGGAACAGGTTCACCTACACATGGACATGGGCCTTCACACTTAGCAGCTAGCGTTTTACCACTCAAACAAGCCTGCTGCTCTAGCTTGCACTAGAGAGAGAGAGAGAGAGAGAGAGAGAGAGAGAGAGAGAGAGAGAGAGAGAGAGAGAGAGAGAGAGAGTTTAAATTATGATTTGATGTGAATAGAACATAGTATGTTGTCAGTTTATCATTACAAATATACTATATACATTAATCCCTAAAATATGTATGTAATCTATGCATTTCTGTATTGTTCACAAAAAACACACACGTAATATTAAATGATGTGCGTATATATTTATGCTGCAGTTGTAGAAGAGCCAGAGGGTCTGTTTTTGTGTGTGTGTGTCTGTGTGTGTATTGGAATATATCTGCGGTTAAGTGTGTGGACGTGAGTGTGAGAGAGCACTGCTGTAGCTGAAAGCAGCAGTTTGATTAATAGCCTTTGATGATTTGAGTGGCGGATCATTCACCTGCTGCCGGATTTATTGATTTATTGTATTGTTTTTAATTTCGACCTTGTGCACGAGAGTTATAAAGCAAAATGCAAGTGTCTTCCATTGCACCTTCTCTTTCTCCCTTCTTCTGATTCTGGATTCGTCCCAAATCCCCCCCTTCACTTCTCTCTCAGGCTTATAGCTCCAGACAACCTTATAAATATTTTATTTGTTTCCTAGTTGAGCAGGATGGGTAATGTAAAGTACAGTGCTAATGTACCATTTTGTGGTGTATCTGTGAGATTAGAATGTGGATTTGCCTGTATGCGTACCTGTGAAGCATAGTTATGTCCATCAGATCCGCACACAGGGGTCGAGGCTGACAGGGGACACGGTTTACAGCTGTTTACTTGAGGTTTCGGTTCGGGCTGTCTCATCCTGCAATTCACCAGAAAAGATGATCAGTGGAATATCCTGTACATTAACACTGATCTGAATATCAGCTCAATATATGATTATAACCATTTACTGTATCTTTAAAGGTACATAATTTCATGGTATTGGCATATCCAGAAGATCTACATGAGTTGTATTTATTAGACCATTATCCTATTAGCATTGACAGCCATAAGGACTGAAGGCAATTGATAACATTTAATTCCTTGTACAACAGCTTATATCTACAAAAATGACCCATGATGTGATCACATTGTTTCAGACTCCATCAAAAGCTAATGGTGCTGAGAGAAATAACCAAGCAATATCATTCTCTCATCTCTCACTCTCAATCTTTTCCCAGCTCACGTTCAAACCCAGACATGGGGAGAGATAAACGCCCATTGCTACAGATATAAACTCTACAGGCAATGATGTTTCAGGCCATTAGGCTTAGCAATTCCATTGTAGCTTTTTAAGATGTTCGCTTGTACTCTAAATAAATGTGGCAAACACACACCTTAAGTACACACATAACACAGTTGTTACCTCACATGCTTCCAAATGGATAGACATTTACAAAAAAGAAAACAGACATACATATAGTGATGCATTATAACATTAATAAAAAAAAAGATATTCAAAATTGTTATTTTTTTGCTTGATGTTCCATGTCTGAAATATTTTCACAAGAAAACACAATACTGCAAAATTATAGAACTAGGAAACCTAGAAACAAAGAGAAATACAATCATTTATCAAAAATGCATTTCTGAAGATATATTTAAAGTGTATAAAATCAGCAGTTTATCCCTAATGAGCAAACCTTGAAAGGAATCAGACTCCATCCTCATCTGCATGACACCAGAGAGTGTAATTATAAATCATTTCATTTCTATAGTTATGTACTATACTATATATTTACTATATAATCTACACATTGTGCAATTGTTATATTATATTAAAAATTCTGGTTTAACCACCAGATAAAAAATTCCTACTAGATTTTCTGTTTGACTAGAGCAGATTTTTTTTTTGTACTCGTGTGCATGTTGATAAATGCCAATCCCCCGTAAAATGCCAAATCTCCATAAAAGTCAAAGCTCATACAAGGCAAAGCTCATAAAATGACTAAAACAATTGCTAAATGAGCATTAAATCATTTAGTAATGCAGCTCAGCCTTTGCAGCATCAGCTACTACACAAACCACATTAACTCCTCCTCCTTTTTACAGGGTATCATTACTGTTGTCCTGCTTAAAATAGCTACTCATATTTGTTTTAATTCACGATTTTGTTCTGGATTGCTTTCCTTCAAATTATTTAACAACCTCCACAACATAATCTGTATGCCACCAATTATACAATTTGAAACCTATCCGTTAAGACTCCCGTAAGCGAGTTTCCTAATACACAAACATAGGAATTATTTCCATGAATAACCTTTATTGTATAACTGCTCCTGTGAATATTTATGAATTCATATGCAGCTTGATAAATGAGGTCTATTGAAGGGAAATCCATAACCAAAATCTCAAGCAGACACAGAGTTTCAAAACTAAACACAAATAACTTAGAACAAAGACAGACATAGAAACAAAAACAGACATCTACACTATAAAAAACCTGTTTGAGAAAAAGCTGTTTCAGTAAACAGCTTCACACAACAATATAAATCCACCAGAGAAATACAGAGGCTTTAAATAGACAAATTAGACACGGATACCGGTGAGACCAATTAATTACCATAGCAACCAGGTGCCAAAAACAGCAAACAATTACCATATAAGGAAACTAGTGGGAAAACAGGAAGCATTGAACAAAACATGAAGAAAGGCCAGGGACAAAATCAGGACTGATATAATTCTGTTTAAATTACTATTCCACCACCGAAGCACAATTATTTGATTATCTTACTATTACCGGTAATGACTATGATTAACACGTTCCACAATCTTAGGTGTCCATTTAATTCAATTCAATTCAATTTTATTTGTACAGCGCTTTTAACAATAGGCATTGTCTCAATGCAGCTTAAAAAAAAGAATAAAAATGACAAATGTTTAAAATGAAATATATTTTTATCCCTAATCAGCAAACCTGAGGCAACAGTGTCAAATAAAATCTGCCTGAGATAATATGAGGAAGAACCTTGTTTAATGAAAACAATTTTTTATGTTTGACTGCTATGATCAAATCTCTGAATAATTCGTTTTTAATTGGTTAGTAATCTCTAAATCATTGTACATTTCTGAATACTTCTGACTGTGTTATTGTTTAACATAGTAATATTTAATGTTTTTTCTTGTTCACCCTAAAATGATGGATTTACAGAAATGGATAATTTAGGCTATTGTAGCTGGAAAATTATCTGTTATTTTCAATAGTTTTCAGTAACCACTTCGCTTTTTTTATGTACAGTAATGCCATTTGACTTGCCTGTGTTCCACTTTCTTGCGATTGATGCACAAGGGTCTCTGATAGTTCTGGGACACACAGACTTTGTTCCAGCCACATTTCACCTTCTGACACGGGTCCTTGGTTGTGTCCAGACCTGCTGGGGAATTAAAATGTATTATAATTACTAATAACATATCCTTTAGTATGGCATTCTTCTCACACCTAACTAGAATCAGAAGTAGAAAATTGTACTATCAGAACTTGGATACTAATAAAAAGTAATAGAAATAAAATGCACCAAATTATATTTACATCAGGTTTTAGATCCAGTCAGAAGCTACACTTAATGAAACACAAATCCTAAATAGCATCTTCACTCAGTCTGAATAAGAATGATTTAAGACAATAAAATAAAGCACTTTACTCATAAAGTGTGTGCAAGACCACACTGTAAAGCATGGTCTATCTTTTGAGAAAAAGTGCTATGTTCCAAATGTGTGCTGGAAACACAAGCAGATGAAATATTCTGAATCCTGTCACACATTGTACCGAAATCTAGGCACTATATAAGCATACATGACCAGTCGTTTCTCATCAAAACATAAGCACTCCTCTTCTCTTTGCCTCAGCTTTCATTAACCATGTTGTGTAGAAATATCTCAATGACATAGTGAACAGAGGGAAACTAAAGCTGATGAATTGGTTGGAATTTCGAAAGCGGGCACCATCATTCCTGAGCAGCTTTCTGTTCGTCTGATGCTGATGGCTTATATGATAAACCGCTGGTGGCTTGGTGAGGATGGATTGTGTGTTGTTTTTTCCTGTCTGTCACATTCCTTTTTCTCATTGCTGTCACTCTGAGGGTTTAATAGTCCTCAGCCCACTCATTCTGATGGAGCATGGGACTCCATATGCCAGCACGCACAGCTCTTATTATTCAACCTGACAGCTCGCTCACATGAGCAAAGCTACTAACTGGTTTCTGGGGAGTTTGTGATTCTCATCTGGAGGAACAGAAAAAATCTAAACAGATATAGAATCGAAGAGCTACAACCAATGTTAATTGTATTATAATGGCTTGAATATGACAGCATAATTGATTTTGTTTCTTTTTCACTTAAACAGCACTTTTTTTCCTGATATTATATTCTATAATTTAACACAGCTACACATTCGCAGACAAGATTCATGTCCATACAGTTCGATTTCTATATGGACATTCAAATATGGTTCACACACAGATTTTGATCTGTAATAAGCAAGCTGGAGGCGAGAGAAGGAAAAAATTCCCTCAAACAACATGACGGCAAAATCTTTTGCCAGGTAACACTGGTAACTTATGTAATCTAAAGTGAATGAACAGAAGACCCATCAAGGTATCACGTTTTTCAAAAAAGCAACTGTATTTACTAGACAGCAATCTTTCAACAACTATGTATTAAACAGTAAAGTAGTAATCAATGAGCCATCATGTATGCATTGACATAATTCATTTACAAAGGGATGGAGAATATCATGAGATAAATGATCATATCACCAGACATCACATCTACAGTACTGGATTCAACACAACCAGGATGTATTATGAAGATGATGAATAATGATCCTGAAACATATTCCATACACTCAATGTGACTTCAAATCAGACTGCTTTATTTGAGAAATATATATTTAAATGCAGAGGCCCAGTGAATACCAGTGAAACAAAAACAAATGTTGTCTTACCAAAATGGAGCTATATATTGTTCTAATACACTGCAGTAACAGCAAGGTTATCATGTCACAATCATGATCCATCTATGTGGCTCGTACAGTGTTTAAGAAAAAGAGAATTTGGAGAAGGAGTACACAGGGTTGCAGTTACATATGTGTGTATTCTAATTATTTACACTTCCTGCAAGGTTAATGTCACTACGAGTAGAGAACTAACTTGCTTGTTTTACAGAACACCTTGTGCTCTCCTTATGGAACTAGTGTCCTCGAAAAAGACAGTATAAATTTGTTCTGGTGAAACACTGAGGACAGTGTAACATCCACCTTGGGTGATAGTAAATTTAGTAGTGATTTAACAGTGTGCATCATGGATTGAGAAAGCATCATTGTATTGGCATGCAGCAGCATGTTGCTGTGAGCACAGAGTAATTTATATCAGCACTTTAAAAGTTCATAAAATTCTAACATGTCCAACCTTTTCCAATTACTTAATATCCTGGAGTTCAAGGGAAAAGGGTAAATTGTTTGTGTTGCCAAGCCCCAATGGAGTTAAATGATGGACATGACCAAGGCCCAATTTGTAGGCTTTGCTTGCTCAAATGCCATTGCAAGAGAGAGGTAAAGTCTTACACATTTAACCCCGATGCTTGTGTAAGTCTTTGCTGCAGAGGTTCAGGGGCCACTGAATGATTGATTGATGACCAACCCAAAACATAGGGGTCTATTCCAAAGTTTTGGTTTTTAAGACCAAAACCAGTTGGTTGTGTTGACTGAAATAGTATATTCACTGCTAAAAAAACAAAAACAAAAACAAAAAAACAGGCAGTAGTGATTGTAGAGGAGCCAGAGTGACTGTACATAAATTTTCTAAATGTTTATGGATTTCACAGAAAAGAAGCAGTTCTGCATATCAGATGTACAAGCATTGGGTTCTGATCATAGATCTGCATTAATCATATTTCACATTCCAAGTGCTATAAATCACAGACAATCACCTCACTTCTTCATAAACAGAGTGACATAAGAATTCAAAGATCCTCCCTCTATCATCCAGGATGTACATCAAGTGTGCATGTATGTCCAGTGTGTGAGCCTGTGTAACATAAGGGATTGTGGGCAGCTAAATGTCAACCACAAGAATAGCCATACAGTCGGGGCAGTTCACTGGAATAAAACTCAATTAGTGTGCGATGCAAGCCTTTCTGACAAAAAAACAGAGCAGCCTTGATTATCAAAGCAGTCACTGAACTGTAAATGACTATACATCATCCACATGCAAATTTTCTGCATCTGCTGGAAATGTTGGCAACAGCAAGACCTGTATAAAATTAGGAAAGCTGCATCTCAAACAATCTCAGTGGTGGTTGAATGCTCGGTGCTTGATAGCCATATCACAGAATCCTGTATCAGTGAAGACAGAAGCAGTGCTCCCTGAAGCACTGGTCCAGCCCCTTTTTCCTTCGGGCCATGACAGATCTTCCTGAGAACATGAAAGAAGTCCTTAGAAAAACCCACCAGCAAAGCTGAGGAGCTGTATGGATAAATTTGAAAGTGTAAGAAAGACAAAAGGCTCAAACATCAGCATATCAAAATGATAGCTGTGTGGCTAGTGCAACATTCCCAGTATCCCCTAAGGAGGTCACACATACTAGTGAGAAGAGAGTTTATATAGCAGTGTTTTACAGCAGCTACCACAAAGGCACACATTTCAAACAATGTGTAGATGGGCCCAGAAAGCTCTAGATATAGGAAACCAACTGCCTACCAACTGGGACTGACTGGCAGTTTGTCTCTCAATGCAAATAAACTTGTAAGAACATTTCTCAAAGGTGTGAAATATCTTCAATCTCCATCCAAAGCAATGGTCTTACAGCAATACCAGGGGCATGGTGCTAGACAACTGGTTATAGGCCAAAATAAGTCATAGATTTAATAAGAGGAGTGACAGTGGCAGACATCTGTGAAACAGTGACATGGAGAACACCATCCCCATCAACAAATTCTACAGACTTAATGTTGTCGTCACATTCATGTGCTCTGTGGTGATTTTGAATGTCTTTGGGCCTCAAGCAATGACAATATGCAAAACTATGCAAGTAATTCACATTCAATAGTAACCAGTATTGATTGCTTCTCCTCAATATATGATGCTTAGGAGACTTTGGGTGGGTCTTTTCAAGTAAGATCAATATCATAGAAGATAGAATATATTCTCAGGATAGTAAGTTATGTATTTATGTATGGTTCTACAGTTAATGGGAGAACTCTCAGGCTCAGTTACTCAGGCTGAACGGCTCAGCGTTAAGTGTGACAGAGGTTCACAGCCGAGGTTGCAGTCATGAAGTAACAAAAATAACTGGCTTGATTTTTTTAATGATGTTACACTTCTGTGTTGATTGATGCAGAGTTTTGAGACCATGGCCAACAAGTCAAAGTTAAGTTAATGAGAATGGTACAGAGATTGGAGTGGAGACAAAAAACATTATTCACAAGCTTAATTATATTCATGGGCTCAAGTTCTTATTTAAAATTTTGAAATAATAACAAAGCTTGTGCCAAGAGAAACATAACATTTCCTACCCCAAATAGTATATCTGAAATACATCTTATCTTGTATCTGTTAAGTGGCATACAATGAATAGAGTTGAATAAAGCTCACAAAAGCTTCTTGTCTGGATTGTAATTGGGGTGTTTCCATGTATTGGCCGGAAAGTGCTCTCTGGTAGCAGTTGTAGCTTAAATAATGCAACATCAATTACTTTTTTAGTGTGCCATGTCAATTTCAAACAAACAAAAATAAAATTTTGAACAATATCAAATGATCGGTTTTCTTTATTCAATGACTGGCATATGAATGGCAGCTACAATTAGTAAAGGGTTAGCTAACTTAAGTTTTTGATTCCATTTTATGATACTGAAAACAAATCTAAAACCAAATAAAAGAAAGATGATAGAAAAGCAGCTTCAGCATACATAATTGTTGTATTTTCCACTGAGACAGGAGATGTGTGTACAGCAGCGTAACAGTCAGGTAAGGTCTACTACGCACATACACACATATCTCAAGGCAATATTCTAAGGGAAGTCTGTAATGGAAACACTGTGTCTCTCTATAGCATTTCTTTTCAATATGCTTTGTAATAAGACCAGAATCTGCCTTGAGAATGATGAAGTCCTATTACTCATGTTCTGCCTTAATCCTTCATCCTCTTCTCAGCAAGCTTCTGTAAAAGCCTCACTCATAACCCAATACCCCACTCAATCACCTCCGGCTTAGAAACATGTGCAAATGAAAAGACATCCATTCCCCTGGTGTCTCTTCCTTTACAGTAACCGTGAGAAAGGGAAAGGATAAATGGGTGTAATGCTCAATGGGATGTATAGTGACTGTGATATCTCTGCATGCTCACTGGCTGCAGGCTGTGGGAGCACGTTACTGACCGAATAAGTGGAAACCGGTCGCATATTTCCCACTGTTGTTTTTTTTTTCTAGCTCAAATCTGTTCTGAAGGTGTTTCCATAGAAACATGAGCATGATGGAATTTCAGCAGCAGAATGACATGCTCATTCATTAATGGAAGACTCTCTACAAACACTCCACTC
This sequence comes from Tachysurus fulvidraco, assembly GCF_022655615.1. Taxonomy (NCBI): domain Eukaryota; kingdom Metazoa; phylum Chordata; class Actinopteri; order Siluriformes; family Bagridae; genus Tachysurus; species Tachysurus fulvidraco. Next base: position 10,234,143 of record NC_062525.1, on the reverse strand, counting down.
CTCCCTTGCCTCAGAAAATGAGTTAAATTTGCCCTACTTTACCATAGGAAATTATGCTAGCCAGTCATCCTAATTATCTTGTTTTTGCTGGTTTGGCTGGGGGGTGTTTTGCCTCCCCTCAATGCTGCATTTATCATGATCTGTGGCCTTACTTAAGCCAAACATCTGTTACAGACAATTAGAACTTCAAATCCTGGGTCAGAACACAATTCCCATACACCCATATATTTGACCGTACACACACATCATCCATCATATATTTCATTATATATATAATATATATTGTATAATTATGTGGAATAATTATATATTATATATATTTCATTAATTCACACTGACTTTTTTGTATTATTTTAATTACTGACTTAGAACGGGACATGTATATATTGTAAATAGATACAATGGATGACTGGCTATATTAATAATACTTTGTGATTCAATCCACAAAGTGTTTTCCTTAAAAAGCCATTAAATGATTTATCCCTGAGCAATTTGTCTGTTATCAAGGTAAATTATGCAAAATGCAGCAGGCAAAAAAAAAAAGCCAACTGGAGATATAAAACCCAGCGGTTCTTTTCTTAATCCGCTTTCTCAGAAAACCTACAAAGGGAGAATGTATCCCCCATTAAATGATAAGAAACCATTAAGTCTACCTGGTTTCTGCAGTACAGTTGAGAAAATTTTGGAGAGCAGTTTTAATTGCTAGTTCCTTATTACAAAATTGCAAATTTAAAATTGAACATGTACAAAATGCAAGCAGATGGAATTACCTCTATCCTGAGAAAGGATTGTTAAAGAATTGATGCAAGATTTATAAACCTCCATTTATAATGGTGAACTTTTTCTACAAGTAAAACATTTAGTAATGTGGGAGTTTGAAAGGTAATCCAGCCGTGACAGATTGCTCTCTCACTGATTTCTGTCTTTTAGCTCAGCAGGAGAAGGAGGTGACACTTGCACTGCAGAACTGTTCCTTTGAGGCACTGATTAATCATGTACTGCTGAGCTGAGTCACGGATGCATTAGTTATTCTCACTGATACAAGAACTGAGAGAGACATGGGTTATAAGCAAGAGGAAGTCTGCTCATCCTCACTGATCTCCACGTGAGCCAACATGAGTTCAGCAGGAGTGAGTAGGCTGGTTAGCCACTGACTGTAGTTAATATACTAATAATCATTAGCTCTGTTCCTGCCACTTTGGATTACAAGCAATAAAGCTTCCACTTTAATCAACATTTAATTATAACAATAAACACCCTGGGTTTCAAGTTGTAAAATAAATACAATTTGCATTTGAGTAGAAATAATTTGACGCTGACAACAGCGTTGATGATGACTGTCCTGCTGATAGATGTCAAGCTTAAGCTTTATCAGCTGATAAAATCTCATAAGCAATAGTCCAATCAAATGCACTATTGATGTTTCTGAAGCATTTTTAATGCTTGTATACAGCATGCACCCAAAACCCCAACAGATCAGCTTCCATTTTAATAAGTAATACAAGAAAACATGCTTGTTTTTGTGCCATTTATTCTATTTTAGCACTAGTGTGCTCATAGCAGTAATATGGCATAATGAATGCAGTTATTATTGACTCATTCATTATTATTGAGAAATAATATTTCAACCGAGTTTCTGGAACCATTTTAAAACCTAAGGGGTTCAAAACGAAAAGGAAGAACTCCTGAGAACCTGGAAGAGTTCCTGCTTTGCGTTATTATGTACATTTAAATGGTGTGTTGCAAAATTGCACTGTTCTCTTCCACAACTAGAAGTATCTAATGAATACGCTGTGACATTTTTACACCACTTTGATACACCACTTTGTATCTGTGCAGGTCATGCCTCAGAGTCTCTGATTATACACTTACACCAACTTTAAATATTGCTTGCTGTGTTTCTGGAGTTGTTAGGTCTCACTAGAAAGACAAATAAAAAAAGAGCATTTTATATTTTTCAGGTGTTGCCAGTTTAAGGATTTAAGCTAAGATGAGTTTGTGTCTTATATAAAAGAAATGTAAATTACATCCATTCCATTTTTCCTATATATAGTTCCAAAGAACCTGAAGGCTACCCAAGGGACACAATAGATGCCGTGAACAAAGTGCCAACCCATAGCAGAGCAAAATTACACCCACAAACACATACATACACACAGAGAGAGAAAAACACAATACTTGTAATTTAGAGAGGCCAATCAGCCTGCAATGCATGTCCTTGGACTGAGGTGGAAACCCCTGAAGCACATGGAAATCAAGCAAACACACAGCAGTGGCAGGAATCGCAAAAGGAATAACAAACATGCTAACCACTAAGCCACCTTGCCCCAGAAACATAAACTTAGCACACAAAATGATCTTAAAGCTTATCTTGAAAGCTGTCACTTAAAATCTTGTGCTTTGAGAAAGTGAGTGGAAAGATAAGCTTGCTATAGATAACTTTAAATGTGCTGTGGTGGATCAATTGAGTCTAAATGCTTATCTGGAAGACTGGCTAGGAATTATATAAATGTTCTACGGATAAAATCAGGGACTTGAATATAATGAAAGGCAACTTCAGATATTATCTTGTGCAGAAGATGGTTTGCATGAATAGAGGCAACTAGATGATGAGTAAGTCTAAATCCTAGCAAAAAGTTGTGTGAATGATGAAAGAGTGAATCAAGCTTTATAAAAAAATTACAAGGTCGATGTGAAAAATAATATACAGTATTTCAGAAAGTTAAAAGTAAACAAAAATGGGGATATTTTGTTATAAGAAGCTTTTTTGAGTCTTTGGAGGATTGTGATTTTAAATATGACATTATGTCTTCATATAAATTACGACAGGAGGCTACAGAAGACAAAACACTGATATGCATTGAAATAATTATATGAACCCTGGTACAGACAATCGTTTAGCATCTGCAATCCAGCTCTATTTAAGTCAGGTATATTTATTAAAATCGGTTTCTCATTCTGTAGATTAACATATAATCAAGCTTTGCAAATCTTAGAAGTTTTTTTCTTGTTTGTTTGCTTTTTTAAGTTAAGTAAAGCCCGACATAAAGTGTAAGATGTTGGGTGATTATAACCCACCAGTACAACTTTCTACACATCTCTGGATGTACAAGATTCTACACATTTCTCGAACTAGAACAACTGGATAGATAAACACCATTGTTCCTCATGGTATTGGCTTATTTTGTATACAAAAATTCAAAAATTTCCTATCTGCATTCATTTAGTTTAAGAGTCAGTGGATGTTCAGTGTATAACATACGGTTCACATTATATAAATGTTTTGAAACCATTCAGTTAGACCTCATACCCTGTGGATGGGGGTGTGGTCATCCTCAATGAGACCACTACCACCAGGATAGAAAATTTTCATCAATGTATAAAGGTGATCAAGCAGAAGAGATTTGGAATGATGCTTCTTCACTGCTGAAGTCAGGGATTGAACACATCTGTGGCAAATGACTGTGTTTGCCAAAGCACAAAATTAAGAGTGTTTCCTGCCAAGTACTCGTTGGAGGCAAAGCAATGGGCACATGGGAAACCATGTCAGAAATCATTCTATTACCTTAAATGTTTGATTGAATCAACTGTGGCAGACAGGAGACTAGAGACAGATGTGAGGAAGCTGTTGAATCAAATTGCTATTTAATTATAAAACAAAAGGAAATGTGCACAACTCACATACTGTAGTAGTGAGAATAAGGCACGGTAGGTTACGCTGCATAATTTTGATTGAAAAATCATTTACGCCCAAGAGACAAGAATGATACTAGTACTCACTTTCCTCAGAACCCTGGGGATCGTCCACACTTCTGACGTAGTCATCCTAACAAAACAATAATCAATTATTAATGAATTCATATTTTACATGATTATACAGTTAAATGCATTGCAACTAGAGGCTTGTTGAAATGTTAAAGTATTCTTTAATATTTCCTGATTACATGGAAAGTAACAACTTATAAAATGGGCTCATGCCTCTGTCACTATGGGAACACAGATCACAACTTGATGCAAGTTCACACCCACGATAACAGAACAAGAAGAAATGCACTCTGTGCAACACACTCCATGACTAAAAGGGATAGATATAAATATAGATTTGATGGCTTTGACCTGTTCAGTCACATTTTATTCTTAAGACACAGCAGGAAATAAGTCTAACTCAAAACTTTGAAAAACTCAGCAGTGCTGACAGCTCAGAGTGATTTGATAAATTGCAACCTGTATCTGAAACACACTTCTTCTGATTAAAATAGAAAAAAAAAAAAAAGGCATCACATTGTAAAAAAAAGATTACGCACCTCTACTTCCTTCCATGCGTTAGGCAGAGCAGGAGGAGAAACGTGTAAAAAGAGAAATCGATAGAAAACATGTTAGTGAAAGACACATCAAAAAGCGTGCGTTTTCATGCAGTGCACACGTGACAGACTACTTTAGTTATTCTTGGAAAAGCTAAGCACAATGTTGCCTGCTCGAAAAAGTACATGTGAAATCCGAGGACGGTTCATTAAAAAAATATGAATATTATTAATATGTTTAAAATATGTATTTCATATACTAGCCAGAGGCAAGACTAAATATCTGTCCCCTGCCCCAGATGACTGAACCAACATGAACAAACAACCCTGTCTTTAAGAAAACAACAAAAAGCAGAGGCATATTGATGTAGATGATAAAATGGGAAAGAAATGGATAATAAATAGCAATTTCTTCAAAGACTTTCATGATAGCTGCCCAATAATCATTTATTTTGCTTTACTGTTGGATTTTATTCAGATTGGATTTAACTTTCAGACTTTTCCATGGTAGATTATACTGTGTACTTCTGAATAATTTATTTATCTGAATATTTTATAGTCCTGTAGTGTATCACAAACGTAAGGATTATGGCTATTGCCTGGTTATTATTTTCTTCTAATTTTGTCATCACTAAGTGGAAGGGCGAGGGCTAACACATGCTTCCTTCAAGACCTCTGTACCTAATGACTTGTTCATGTCTTTCTGATTAACTGTGGACACACCTGACTGTGTATAAGGCACAGGGTAACGTCAGGGTTGACCTAGCCTGGTCATCCAGCTACTGAAGTTTGTGGCATATACAGGTTTCAAAATTGTGACCTCCCAAAGACAGAACAAACACTTTTGTTCTTTCGGTTTGTTGTGCCAAAAGAGAGCAAGTATAGAACATTCTTCAACATTTTACCCATCAATGATTAAATGATACTGTCCAGTGGTGAAAGGATTGGATATTAAGGAGTGTTACAATAATGAGGTCCTAGGATTTGATGCCCCTGTAGCTTATCGGGACCTCAATGCCCCTGTAGCTTATCGGGAGTCTCTGAATCGTGTTATGTGCTCTCTCATATACAGAACAGACTTTGCTAACCAAAATATAATCCCAGACCACCACTGATACCTCTAAGTTGTGCACATGCACAATCGATTTTTCTAATGATGCTCCCATGCAGAAAAGTATTAACTACTCTTAACCTCCTACGACCTGGTGTCCACATACGTGGACATTACATTGCATCTAAAATGCAAGCCAAACTAAAGCTCAGGTCTTAGGATGTTAAAACAAAAAATGTATTTGTCCGGTCTGCACAGCATGCCAGTTACTGCAAAGTTACACACTCCACGCCCAAAGAGGAAAGGTCGGAGAAAAAAAGGAATTGGTTGCTGACACTAAATTCAGTTGCTACATTAGCTAAGTTTAGCAAATCATGTCAATGCCTCTGACAATCATCCATTAAATATGATTAGTCTAGCAGTGCTGACATGTGTTTCCCAGTCTAGCCATCCACAATCAGTGCAGCCACAATCTGTGTGGCTCATGGGATATTTCTGCTCAAATGGAAAAAGAGTCTGTCAGTAGAAATAGATTTTGTTGAGCAAGAAAAAATGAGAGAAAATGTTGCAGCTCACAGAAGACTATACATGTAATAATAATAATAATAATAATAATAATAATAATAATAATAATAATAATAATAATAATACGTGGCACTTGAACCACTCTACATGTATGGTGTAGGAACACTAAACAACACAAAAGAATTGCCATTTTTTAAGCACCTAGCAAGACTGAAGCATAAGTTCCCTCTCAGTGCTTACTCATGCTCAGTAAACAGTAAACGCTCAACGCCTTTCACACTAGTCAGATTTATTTTACTCTACAAATGTGCTGTGCCAAAGCAAACACAGCACCACTTGCTCATTTTAGCACCTAATGTGTAAATAAAAGCATTCAGTGGGCATACATCCCCTTATGCTTAACAGAGATGTGTGATGTAGTGTGAAATTTAACTTTGATGATACCAATGACAGGGGATACTGAACATAAACACCATAAATACTGTTTATAATGTGCACGTTCAGCATTACAATATCCAGCTCTGTGGTATGAATGCTTTTTGAATTGAGTAATTAATGTGCATTTTTGCTACACAGCCTGGTCTTTACTCCCACCATGCTGAGACAAGCCGGCTGTGACTGTTGAAGTGGTGGGGGTGAGATGAGCTGTGTTCTTCACACCGGGGCGTCCCGAAGGTCACCAGATTCATAGCTGCTGACAGCACTAGCTTACCCGCTATAGAGAAGGACACTGTAGTGGGATGCTCAGGTTAATGGAGCATAACTGTCCAGATGCTGCTTTGCCTCTCCTGGGCATTGTGTTAACACTAATACTAAAGCTATTCCGGCAGAGTTTGGACACAAGCCTGGTCGCAACACTCTGTTAGACACTAGAGATACCAGCCAGAGCAATGTCCTTAAGATTAAACTGTTATCACACATAGATGTATTTTTGCAAGGGCACACACACACCCATGCACAGCTTGATGGATAGTCTTAACCTGGACACACACACACATACACACACACACACACACACACACACACACACACACACACACACACACACACACACACACACACACACACACACACAAACATAAACTGCACTATTTGGGCGAAAGGTTGTGGACACCTGACCATCACACCCATATGTATGTCTTCCGATTACTGCTGCCACAAAGTTGTAAGCACCAAATTTTAGAGGATGTCTGTATGCTGTAGCATTACAAAATCCCTTCTCTTGTTCTATCATGGCCATGCCCCTGTGACATCTATGAATACATGGTTTGCCAAGGTTGGTGTGGAACAACTTAATTGCCCTGCACAGAGCCCTCCACAACCCCACTCAACACCTTTGCGATGAACTGAAATGGGATTTTGAACAATCCTAAGGATTTCCATAAACATTCTGCCATATAGTGTAGATTAAAAATATCCAAACATGATTACTGTCAAAAGTCTGCACTAGTCTCTGCAGGTTCTCTAGGAAACATTCTTACACCATATACAAAAATAATGAAATACACTCAACAACAGCACTAGCAAACAAGACAAGAACGCTGTGAGTGCTTCAGACCAACCTTTTAAGTTCTAATCATGCTTTAGTGTAAGTGGAGCGTGACCTACTGGGAGCCTCTGAGGAGATTCAGCCTGGTTTATATTTGCATCTGTAAGCCACACTGCTCTGGCACATGGGCTCAAAACACTCAAGAGTCTGCAGCTTCACACCCTTACAGTTTTCAGTGAACAAGGCAGCCAAGGCTCAAGTAAAGACCAACAGAGTGCTTTTCAAATTACACAAAGGTTGAACAAGTTAGATTTGTCAGTTAAATGACATAACAGAAGCTTTGTGATTACTGAGAATTCAAATTTATAAAGACTATTAATGGTGCCCATTATCCTCCAATTTATTTGAATGTGGTCTAGATAAATGCAGAACTGGCACCTTGACCAGAAAAAATTAAAAATTATTGAGGCTATAACGGCTGTACTGAGTGAAAACTTGACATCCCAAAAGAAAGCAATGTCTAACCCTTATATACAGTTCTACAGAATGCTTACAAACCCAACAGACTGTTATGAAAATTTTATGATAAAAGGAGATGTTTAACATGCAGCACATTTTCTCTGCAATGAGCCAGGACTCAAACAGCCCTTTAAATTCCCTTTCAATGTGTTAAATGGATGGATCAAGTCTAATGCTGCGTTTAAATGGGGTTTGAAAAGATTGAATACGCTTGTTGTATTCTCAATTTTATAAGTCAAGATTGTCAGATTTTTGTTAATGACGAAAACCACAGAAAGTCTAATGACTGAATCTTTGTCCAGTTACACTGTAATTAAAGTCATGTAGAGTCTTTTCTTAGTAATATAGAACACAGCTGAGGCTAATGGTAATATTCCTGGTAGATTTGTTATTAACTAAACTACCAGGGGGATGTGGTAGCCTAGTGGTTAAGGTGTTGGACGATTAATTGGAAGGTTGTGATTTTGAATCCCAGGTCCAACAAATTTCCACTGCTGGGCCCCTGAGCAAGACCCTCAACCCTCAATTGCTCAGTTGTACAAAAATTAAGATTAAATGAAAATTGCAGTGGATATGGGAGTCTGCCAAATGCTGTAAATGTCAACTAGCTTTAAATGCTTTAGCCTAACAACCGTGTTGCTTAATACAAAGTGTATGGGAATAAATGTTCATTTCACTATGAGTTCGCTTTGCATGTACCATCCATTGGTGCTGTGAAACAGTGCTGGAGAATAATCTCTAAAACCCTAATTATTAGTCAAATGTTGTTTTTTTTAGTTTGTACATACTGCATGCCTGTTTCCTGATACAGAAAATAATAGGATCGGTAATTAGTGGTTTCAGCAACAAAGGGCTCTGAGTGTGTTTAAAGAATCTTTACACAGTGCCCTCCAGGCACCAGTACGGTTTGTATGATAGTTAACAATTCCATAAAACAATTAAAAAAATGTATTTTCATATAGACACCTAATTAAATTTAGCCTTGAATTTAGCTTCACACAGCAGATTTTGGTGAATCCATATTTCCTTCAAACTTGATTATGGATCTATGAAGAGGTGATTCACCACCTTGACAGCAAGAGCTTTATGTTCGAGAGTAGGAGGATTGTGTTTGGTGTGCTTATCCTGTATGACTAATGCTGTTTTTATGGATGTAGGTGGATAATTTGCTACATATGCCTACCCTGGGTATTTCTCATGTATTTTAAGTATTATTGGGAGGTCAACTGAAATCCTGTCACTAATATTTAAATTAGTACATCTGCTCATTAAATACATAATTAAACCCTAGATGCTGATGTGCTTATGGTAATACTTTACTAGAAACTTAGCTGGAGCATAGAGAAGAGGGGATTCTAGGTTTGATCTCCTCTGCAGCCCTGGAACCCAATAAAATATAGTAAATGTAAAAAAAAAAAAAAAATTAATCACATTTTACCAGCAGATATGATGACAGACAGAAAAAAAATATAAAATATTCTGTTTAGAAGCCAATAACCAACAATATACACTGATATTATAAAATAAAGAGATGATGAAATACTGGAAGTGTATCACAGGAGGAGAAAAAGAGAGACAGATTTAAAGTTTAATAAGGTAATATTTCATTTTCCTAATTACTAGCATATTAGCATATCGTTTTCTTTCATTAAGATCTAAGAAATGTTTTTTGTTAAAGATGGTTTAATTCCAACACATATTAGTGTCATTATAATGGCAACAGTAGATCAGTAGGGTAACAGTAGATCTTCCAATAAGGAATTAAATAATGTCAATGTCCCATGTCAATAATTAGAACACTAGCTAATTGTTAGAATATATGAGCTCATGTACTGTATGTGACAGTGGGTCGATAGCATTTTTTCTCTGAACACTTTAGACTGCCCTGTGATGCAGCAAGAGAAATTTGAAAAGATCCGATGCCTGACTTCTCTTGTCGCCGAGGAAGCATGTGTTAGATTTCACCCTCCTCAGCTGGTAGCTTTTGTACGATAGAGCAGAGCTTTCTGATGAGTGGAAATTGGCAGGAGTTAAAAAAAAATGACAGAACTTTGGAAGTAAAGTTCCACTGGATGTACAACGCAAAATGCCGGAAAGCTTTAATTTTATTACATTTATTAATTTAATGGCCAAAATCATTCTGTGGTTTTAAATTTAGCGCATTTTTATCCATATTTTTTTGCATACCTTTTTATTCTTGTTTATATCATTATATTCTACTCCTTTATCCAACACATTTATTTGCAAAGAAAAATACAGAATGAACAAACAGTAGAAAGCAAATTCAACACATCCTTTATGTATTTGTTTGGGATGTTATTGTATTTGAGCTGGAGACAGACTGTAAACTCGGCAAGGCATCATCTGTGGTATGATTCCTATCTGAGACGTGGTTATGACTATGCTCATAGCTTCAAACTCAGATTCACATCATTACTAGCACTCTATGTCAAATATAGTTTCGGAATTGGCCCTGCATTAGGTAGCTAAAGTAGTTATATGATGAAATAGTTACATGTTGATGTGTCAGCTCACGTAAAGCTGACAAAAATGAAAAACTTATAGAACATCTAGACTCACATATGCTTTCCACCCTAACAACAGAAGAGATGCCTAAAAAGCTTATTATTAATATTAGATCAATATTAGATATTAATGAATTTCTTGCAAAGCACAGGCAGTATACATCAATCTATCCTAACATTAAAAATAGGTGAGGTGTATAACACTATCACGTAACAGCAGCAACTTCATTCTTGAAGTTCATGTGCTGGAAGGAAAAAATAGGCAAACATAAGGATATAAGGAACTTTGACATGGGTTAAATTGAGATGGCTATATGACTGGGTCAAAGCATTTCTGTGTCAGTGGGTCTTGAGGGATATTTCTGGTATGCAGTGGTTAACCTACCTATCTACCAGAGGGCAAACAGTGAACCGGCGACAAGGTCATTGTTTCAGACGAAGTACACCACTTTATGGCAGCGGTATTCTCTAAATGGTAGTGGCCTCTTTCAGCATGGTAATGCTCTATGCTACATTGCAAATATGTTCATGAGTGTTTTGAGGAACATGGCAAAGAGTTCAAAGTGTTGGCTTGGCTTCCAAAGTCCCCAGACCTCAATTCAGTGGAGTATCCGAGTGAACAAGTGTGATTCAGGTTGGACCCAACTCACAACTTACAGGATTTAAAGGATCTGCTGCTAACATCTTGGTGCTAGATCCCACCACACACTTTTTGTGGAGGTTTTGTGGAGTCCATAAATCAAAGGTTCATGGCTGTTTTGGTGGCGCAACAGAGACTTACATAATATTAGGCAGATGGTTATAATGTAATGGCTGATCTGTGTATATTTCTTGTGTATTTCTCATTTTGTAAAATAAAAAAACTACTATAAGAAAAAAAAAACTATTTGAAAAGAACTGCAAACTTTTAAAGTCAATGGTTTGGCGAGGATGAATATTTATAACTCTTCAAAACAACACAATACCGGGCGACTGAGCAGTCTGCTCCTGTTGTTATGCAGAGATAACATCTCTGTGAATTTCATGAAGGAAACCTGTAAATTATTCCTGCTATCTAAAAGCCAATCTGACACATGAGAGGATTTGCAATAAGACGTCTCTGAATCCTCAGATCCGAGCTGTACACACAGTACTACATCACAGGTAACAGAGCCTTCTCATAATACATTAGGAATAAAGACAAAAACAAGACAATAAAGGATCTGAAAATCAAACTGAAGTGTTGACTTACTGGAATCAGTGAAAATAAAAGTAAATGCTTAATGACTTTTTTTCCCCCCCACTCAATTCCCTAATTATTGGCACCCATTAAGAGAGTTAACAAACATGGCAGTAAAAATTCAATCTAATTAGTATTTTTGTTCACTTGTTCTCTGTCTTGTTTGTAAAGACATTTGGACATCTGCGGCTTGTAATATACAGTCACGGTTGCAATTTGTGCTCTCACAGAAGACATACTGGGAATATAAGGCTTGATTTTCAGTTGAGAGGAAAACCCATCAGTCCAGTCACTCACAGCATGCAATACTGCTGATTAAAGTCATTTCAGTAGGATCACTTGGACAAATTAACAAGCTCTCTTCTTTTCATGCTCACAAAGACACACATTCACACACACATATAGAGACACAGACACACGATGTGGTTTTTAACTCATTCTACTAAGTAATGTCAGGAAGTGACATTTAAATTTGAATTATACATATTAATTAAACATCAAAACCCAGATGTGAGGGTAAGTGTGTGGGTGTGACAGTACGTGTAGGAAAGGGTTAAGGCTCTCTGAGACTCACTGCAGAGAGCATCTTGCTTCGTTCTGTAAGAACCGGGACATCAGCATAAAGGAAGCAGCCTCTCCCCTCATCAGATAGCAAATGCCTGAGGAGCCTGAGGTGAGACAGCCATATTGCCCTTGGCAAGAGCACGTAGCAATAGACACAGTACTTCCTATGGAGCAAATGCATCAGGACACTCAGTGGTGTCTCTTCCAAAATTATTTATACCCTGCAGTTGGCATGCAGCAGACAGCAGAGCAGCATGGAGGAGCTGAAAAGGCCAGGTGTGCTTAGCAGATGCTTCATTAAGAATTAAGCACTGTGATGAGGCAGGAAAGTGTGTGCATTGATAACTCACATCCCGTAGCCTCCCACAGCACAGCAGTACTCATTAATATGTGAACATCATGCACTATATAATTCCAGCAAGCAGGAACTCAGAACGTTCTCGTTCCCCACTGGAAGTTAAAGAATTTTAACTGAGCAGTTCAATATTTGTTGTGTGGATAGAAAAAAATCCACCCTGTACAATTTGTATACTAATCTTTTAAATGAACTTCATCAACTTTTTTTAGTTTTAAATTCTTTCATCAACAAGCTTGCTCTTTTCATTTTGCCATTTCCCCACATTACCCACAATGCCATTTAACTACCAGTTTTTAGTGGGGCAAGTAAAAATTTAGCTCTCACTTTATCTCAAACTAAAAACAGCTTCAACGTTCGTACTTATTCTACTGATAATGCCATTGGCACGTCATGGTAATAAAGTAAGCTCTTGCTCTTTTGTTTTAAGGAGCTAATCCAGCTGTGGCCTAATGACCAGATGATGATGTTCATCTTCAAAATCAAGACAAATAATTGATTGTCATAGAAGTTTCGGTGAAACAGAAACCTAAATTTAAGCTAAATTGAAGATGCCTTAAGAGTCACTATGCAGCTATAAGCACTATGGATAAAAATAAAATAAATGTTTGGGGTGAATAAAGATTTCCATTCCATGCACTACAGTATATGTGGGGTGGCTGCATTTGAGGCTTATTAGCATAACAGTAAGCTGACACATCTGCATGTTATTAAAATACTCCATGCCTTTCTTCTACTGAAAGAAGTGTGTGTTGTTATATCTGTGTTTGTTTTGAGCAGGAATCCGGTGGGTTTTGTTCACCCTTGCCTCTCTACTTCCTTGGCTAACCATCAAGTATTCTCTCTATGCTGTGGGTGCGTGTTGCCAAAAAAAGAGAAAATACATTCTTTTACAATGTTTCCTGGTCACCGCTATTTCTTACCAATGTACGTAGCATTTCTAATAGCTGCAAATGAGCAAAGTATTTATCTGACTCATTCCTCCTAGGATTGAGACCTATGAAAATCTGAACAATAGGCTGTGTGACAATTTCTCTGTTCATTTCTGATATATTACCCAAGCCTGCAGGATCTCAGAATATACTTTCTTTGGACTCCTCTGGTCTGCAAATTAAAAGACTAATTCTAACCTACCTAGATCAAGACAGAACGAAAAAGAATAATGATCCTTTTAGCAGGATTTGAAGAAATTATTATGTGAAACGAATTACACCGGAGGATTCAAATTATTCACTCCAATAACTGGAGAAACAATTTGCACTGTCCCACTATTCATTCTCCATTAACAAATGTATCATAAAAAGTTTTCGATAATAAAGATTATTAAATAATCTGTGTTTTGTGGTTTTAATTAACACTAGATTCACTAGTTGTAAAATATTACTGGCATCTCTAACTAAAAATCTAAAACAACAACAAACAAACTGTTATGATGTTCATGGAGGGTGCCAAGACTTCTGCAACTGACTATGACTAATGTACAATCTGTCACGGATTCACAGCTTTACTCGGTTTGACATTTAAGCAGTTAATAAAACCAGAGAAAGCTGACTTCCGGCTAAATAAACCTTACACAGATGATATTCCTATGACCTTTCGATCTATTAATGTTTGCTTTATATCAGTGCATAGGCAAAGGCTTTTAAAGATTTGAGCAATTATAACTACCACCATTATTTGGCACTGTGGATTTTTGTGTTTCTTTTTTCATCTGTACTTATACTATGGCACTAACATTTCAATGACTATTCAGTATAACAGCATGACTTTGACAGTGTTCTGTGAGAAACAGTGCACCGTCTTCTCCAATAATACATTCAGCAGATTTTTTTTCTGTTCAGCGACTGATCATAGTTTTTGCTTTATTGACATTTATTATGTGACAGCCTGATCACATAAAGTGTGTGCATCACTGTACAGTACATTCTGTACACTTTGTCCAATGTCAAATGGGCTGAACCAAAAAAAGTCTGTTTACTGATAATAACACCTCAACAACTCCTCTTTAAGCTGTTCACTCATTATCATTTGTATTAAAACATACACACACACACACACACACACACACACACACACACACACACATTATATATATATATATATATATATATATATATATATATATATATATATATATATATATATATATATATATATATATATATATATATATATTCATTCTGAATGCACTTCAAATTCGGTGGGAAAATTTATATTGTTTGCAAACAATATTGAAAATAATGTGATATTCACAATGAATATCCCAAACAAGCTTTTATGGAAAGAGACAGATAACCTCAAGTACTTGTTCATGACCAAAGGAGTGGAACCTGTGGTCTTATGGCCTTCTGATGTTGTAGCTCATCCACCATAAGGTTTGAAGCATTGTGTATTATATGATGTTTTTCATCTCACCATCAGTTCAGACCAGTCTTGTCATTCTCATCTGATCTCTGTCCTCACCAAGGTGTTTCAGCCTTGTTATTTCCACCCCATTTTGCAGCAATTGGCTAATTGTAAATCTGCATAAATAAGCAGAAGTGTTCCTAATAAAGCGGACAGTGAGTGTGTATGTATATAACCTCCGCCGTTAATGCTAGCTAGACTTATACGGCTAATTGGCAGATTATTTCAGGAAACAATGTTGGGTGCAATCCAAAATCCTGTGTCCAAAAAATATAACCTATAATATAACCTTTCTATCTTTTTTGTGTTGCATTCTTTCATGCCTTTACTAGAGCTAGAAATTTTTCCTAAAGATTTATTAGCCATGGAAGGTACAGAAACTAAATGAGCTACATTGTTATGACAGTGAATAACCTCAGAAATATGCTTCCCTTGTGGATAATAATGTACCAGGTCATAGCAGATCACATATAATAGCCACTGACTTTCACCACAAACAACTCATACCTACTTTCAGCCAATAAGCATTACAGTAAGTACCTTGGAGGAAAAAAAATCACAATTCAACACAATTCAGAAAGCCTGAAAGTGTCCAATGCGACACCGAATTGCCTTTTCTCACTAACTGACACACATTATAAAGAAGGACAGCCAATTTAGAGGCAGAAGAGGCAAATGACACCCATGAGCCAAATAGCAGTGTCCCCTGTGTCTCTCCTCCTAATGAAGAGTGTGGGAAAATGTAGGCCATTTGTAAGGGGATGGTTATACTCAGACATTTCTGTTAATTAAATGTGCAGGTTTTTATGTTTAAAAAGGTCAAGAGATTTATCGAAGCAAATGAAATGATTTGACGAGTCTGTATGAAATGGTCAGTGCTTTTTTGTGTGATGTTTAGAACATTAGAGAAAAGATAGTACAAGGACAAACATCATTTCATTACTGAGAACTTTAATGAGTTTGCACATTAGCAGATTGAGAATTAGCTTGAAAAGAGAGACTAAAGAGGACATGCCGGCTAAAATTCTGCTAAACACAGAATCGACAACGATCATCACATACTTGTCAAATAGCACAGGTATTGTAGCATCTGAGACAAACTAGGGGTTAATTCATTTAAATACTTTCACTATAGATGATCTCATTAAACTGAGTTCTAAACTGTCAAGTGAAGTATAGCTTTACCTTTACCTTTAGTGTAAAGCTTTACTCTAACAGATCATTCCTGTGAATTATTTATAATAAATCCTTTTGAAAAGGTACACTGTAGTTACATTTCAAGGTCAAATACGCATATTATAGATAAACACATACATATATACATATATCTCCTCCCATCCTCTACACCACCTATCCTACTGGGGCTCTGGGAACCTGAACAATATCCTAAAAGACTCAGGGCACAAGGAAACACCCTGGACAAGATTTAGAGCAGATCAATTAGAGCTAGCAATCAGCCAAATCTTTTTTTCCCCATCATTTTTTTTATATTCTTTTTTCAACAATAGTTTTTAGTTGCAGAATTTAGGCACTAGTAATAGGTTCTAGTACATATTTAACTGCTTTACTAAAAATTGTGTCTTTGGCACTGTTCATGATTATGGAATGTGAAAGAATTATTGTACTTTATATACACGAGTGAAGCGATTCAAGCCAATCACTCTGATTTACAATCATAATGTGGCTATAAATTACAGCAAAAAGATTTTTTTGTGGTTTGCTGCAGTTACTGAAGATCAATGTTAACGTGTTACGACCGGATTAAGATAAATGGGAACTGGGGTTACATGGTGATTAAAACGTAATGCTTAACAACAACAACACTATAGTTTTTACTACTCTGTTGGTGTGATGTGGCTGTAAATGTGCTGTGACTGCTCTCTTAAGCAGTGTGAAAAACATGTCAGGTGAAAGAGTAGTTACAGTTCAGTCCTTGCACCAATTCCTCTGATCTTATTCTATTATTATCTTCTAATTTTCCTTTGTTCCATTACAACATTTCTCATCTTTAATGTAGGGTTCATATTATTAATATCAGTTATAAGTATTTGGAGTGGGATCAACACGAAAAATCACATCATCTCAAATCTGATTATAACATGTTAACATTAAGCTAAATCACATGTCCCATATGTGCAAAGGAAACTCCACTGGATTAGGCATATCAAAAGGATATTCACATGAGTGAAATGACTCTAATGCCTGTAAACACAAAGCTATGCATCTGGATTTTATGACTTCCAGCCCTAATCTTGAACAGCACATAAGCTGCTAGCCAAACCCCAGAGCAAACAATGATGTGCTTCAAGTTCATTCATTTAGCAGTCTGCCAATGAGGAACTGTCTGACAAATCTGGTGTTTTGTTGTTTATGATGCACATGGGTCATGTGTGTGATGATGATAATATTGATGTGGCACTGGGGTTTCAGGGCAGAGGTCTGTTCACACTAATAACAGACACAGCTCAATTCCAAAGTAAATGTGAACCACAGACTGAAGATACTAATAAATGAAAAAAATAAAATAAAACAAGATTGAGCAATAACGCTTATAATCTTAATATTATTTATAGCTAAATTATAAATTTTTTGGCATATCCCATTTATTTCATATAACCACATGAAATTGCATGTTTGTACAGTCCAATTAAATTTCAGCTGTGTACCTGTTAAATAAATAAATAATCTGTTTTCTGCACACAATACACTCAAAACCATGGAGAGATATTTCCATAAAACATGCTAGGAATAATTTCATCTTCAAATTCATGTTCAGTCCAAAATATAATCACTTCACAAGTTACTTTATTTTAACTAATTTATGTTTTTTCTTGGCACAACCCTCCCATTTAACCTGGGCTTGGGACCGGCACTGAGAGTTAATTCTCCAATGGCTGGGTCAGCTCCAGGGAATCAAACCCAAGCCACAGCAAGGAGAGTGCAGGATCCTGCCGCTGGACCACCTGGAGGCTTTTTACTAATTTATGTAACCACTCAAATTCACAACATCATGTAAAATAGAAAAACAATCAAAATTTCATTCATTCATTTATTCATTCATTTTCTACTGCTTATCCGAACTATTCTCAGCATCACGGGGAGCCTGTGCCTATCTCAGGCGTCATCAGGCATCGAGGCAGGATACACCCTGGACGGAGTGCCAACCCATCGCAGGGCACACACACACTCTCTTTCACTCATTCACACACTACAGACAATTTTCCAGAGATGCCAATCAACCTACCATGCATGTCTCTGGACCGGGGAGGACACCGGAGTACCCAGAGGAAACGGGTTGAACTCCACACACACAAGGCGGAGGCGGGATTTGAACTCCCAACCCTGGAGGTGTGAGGCGACCGTGCTAACCACTAAGCCACCGTGCCCCCCAATCAAAAATTCAAAATCTTAAATATACTTACTGAAAAGCAATGTTATTGCTTAGTCTTGTTATTTAAACAATAAATTAATGAACTGATTTAAACTAGGAGTAAACACCTCGTTAAAAAATATTTAGACCGATAAAATGACCTACAATCCAATAGCAACATTAAATACACAAATTTCTCAATAAGGAATAAATTCAAGCAGTGTCTTTTTGCACTTTTTTTAATTTTACGGTATAAAAGGATTACACTGTACACTACAAAAGAAAATATAAATGATCCACTCCATCACCCATACGTCTTGCCTCATCTGATATTCAGTCTTTGGTAATTGAAAATATTTTCATGAGTTATCATACTGCTTCTGTTTTCATTTAACTAAACTGAAAAATTGAGCGCAGAGTAATAAATGACATCCAATACCTTTGATAAGTGAATAATGATTCCCAGACTAAGTACAGACCGAATCAGTGTCACAAAAGTCACTCCTAATCAATCCTCACGTATTCTCTGAAATTAAATCCAAAAACAATTGGCTGTGTTTTCTGCTGTGCGGCACAGTAAAGGGTTATTACATTTATATGCAAATGGGTATGATTTTCACAGTTTATGATTGTTGACTGAATTATTTTGCATGTAAAAGTTTTCAGAAGAACATTTAAGTAAATGTATGTGAGAGTAATGAAATTCAACAGAGTTTATTTTAATGTAGTTATGCATCACTTAAAGCATCATAAAGATATTCATCCATATAATTATACCTACATAAATGAGCTTCATGTTTGTAAATTTGAAATAATAGATATTTTGAATTTGAATAATAAATACTTATATTTCTGGGAGAAAATAAGCTGCTGATGTGTCATTTATATGTAATAAAAATAACACCTGTCATTTAAAAATGTCTATGTGCTAAGAAAATATAAAATATAGCAATAATAAAGCAAACAGTTAACATTTGCTGTCCTATTTTTTTTTTTTGGACTACGGGTACTTTCACATGCTACTCAAATGAAAACATATCTCAAACCAGCAGAAGGATTACATTCTGTTCGCTTTTTTCTGTGGTGAAAGAATCACAGCAGACAAACAAGAAGCAGTTACACAGCTCGTCTGATCCAATAAACATGCTTCCCACAAGGGTCACAGCAATCACTCTGACTTCAAAAAAAAAAAAAAAGTAAAACATTTAAATGGGATGGAAAGTTAAAACCATTAGATAGATGTTTGTTCCTGAAGATTTTCTGTTTATAAGTCTGTCAGTGCCAGGCGTGGTTAATAAATGCTGACTAATAGATCAGCAGGTGTTGTAGTGGGTAGGAGGCAGCTGGGTAAATGAGTCCCATCAGTGCATAAAGGACACAGACACACATGTCCAGTGTGTCAACAACTACTTTCCTCCATCTAATCAGTTAATTGACTGCTACAGCTAGACAATGCAGATATACAGTACCTGCTCACAAAGACAACACAAAAGCAGCTAATTTACCCCGTAGACATTTCATACCACTTCCTTTATCCGTTCAGCTCTCGCATACAGTCAAACAAAAATACAACCTGTATCATAAATGGTGTCTGTGAAGGTTCATTGTGAGTCTAATCCATTGGGAATCCATTTTTAAGCATCTGCAAATTCTAAATCAACGTCAAAGTCCTAGACCTTCTGTGGAATATTCTGAAAGAAGAATCTTAAATTATTGTTGCTTCACATTTTACATGCAGGCAGTATGGCAAAAAAATACCTAGATATGAGAAGTCACGTTCACAAATCCTGCACCATATTAGGTTTTGTTGGGATTTTGGACTAGTTTACTGCCAGTATCCATTTTATTCTCAGCTGATGTTATGTAAATGCATTAAGATGCAAAATACAAAGTTCTACATTAGAAAATATTAATCCTATTTTACTCCTTTTACTCCATCGTCCCTATAGTCTCTTCCAAATAAACTGTAACTCCTTTTATATTTCGTTCAAATGTGAAAGGCACATTTTCCTTCCACAGCCATTTCTCAGAACTGAACGCAGAGTTCAATTGTGCTCTCATGAATCTGAGCATTTATAGAAAGAAAGAAAAAAAGCAATAATATGATTGAGGCAGTGGGGAGACTTACACCGTTGTATGACTTCCTACAAGGGTCTACAGTCTCTACAGTCACTTTATAAAACATATTTTTTAAATTGTGGAAACAAGGGAGGAAAAAACAAACCTCACAGCAGAATCAGTCACTTGTTTTAGTGAGTGGGGATGGGTTTATATAAATCACTGACACCTGATGATCAGCACAACCCTGCAAATAGATCATGAATCAAATAGATCACAGTATTGATATATTGTCATATTGCCTGGGTGATGCTTTTATCCAGATCAAATGGCAAACAGTATACTGTCACAGGAGATGAAGAGATGAGAATGTCCGACAGCAACATGACAGTGTAATTCATCCTTCACCAGTGAAGCCGTCAATCCATTTTCTTTCTCACTGGTGCACTCAATAAATTAAAAACTCACTCCAGTAGCCTGACTGGTGCAGTGACCCGTGACTCACTGCAGCTGCTCCCTCATGCACATCACTTCCCCTCACCTGTCACCTGGTAGCTCATGAATGCTAATCTATTTCAAATATTTCTGAAGACAATTTCTGTATAAAGTATAACATGTGAAGAGGTCAGTCATAAGTTAAAAATATCTTCTGGAATTCAGGAAGACAGGCAGGGAATTTGCATTGTAAGATCCAACTCACTTGGCTTCTGATGCCTTAAGATCATTCATTTGGACAAATTAATAATGAATCGCATGTGTTCTTATGGTTCTTATACATTTCTGCTTACCAGACAAGAACGCCGTTGAACAGAAAGGTTGAAAAACATGTTAACAGAACTTTCGATCTGATAATGAATACATTTTAGCAATCGTTTTTGAAAAGTAGAATAATGAAATATCAAACTGTGACAGTATGTTATATAATTATGATGATGCCTACATCCTTCACATGTTAGCTGTTATGTTGGCATAAACACAATTATGTTAATCTGCAGTAATTGCAGCAACCTGTAAAAACAGTGTTTATATTCCAGCCAGAGATTGCTAATATACAGCACCTGCTTCCACCACAGCTTGACTCCTTGTGTCTCTCCCTTCACCTGTCACCTGTCCTACTCCTACTCCTGCTCCTGCTCCAGGCATACTGCTGTCTCATCAAAGGAAAATCTCACACAAAATAAATAAACCAATATGTGTCTCCCTGACTCAAACTCAAGCGGACGGCAGCTCCTAGGGGAGAAGCCTTGTCTTCAGCTGACATTTTTCTCCCTCCATTTCAAACAATGAAATTTGGGGCAAGAAAACACTGTCTCCATGGAAGAATGAGTGTGTTGCAGTCATACATGTCCTTATCCTTCCTGCATTGTTACACTCATCTCAGTGTATGCTGAGTTATGTGGCAATCAATAAATATTGATTAAGCCATACAGGCACTAATCAAGGACTCCGTTTGGAGGAAGATGTCATATGTGTGAAGCGATACCGCTAATCCCCGCTGGCCTAGCAAAGCCGCCCTGGTTCAATTTCAATCATGCCACGCTCACAATATGATTAGTTACCACAACCCACAATCAATCCGCAACTACAATTTTGCTATATTTTAATCTCTAATCAGGTTGAATTTTCTCAAAAACAAACTGTACTCATTTGTGAGCAGAATAATGCCCAATACTCCAATATTGGGAACTCCATTAAAGGTTCTTCTAGTGTATTTTTTATAATCATTGTATCATTAGCTGAATTGTTGTAATCATTATCTATGGTATTTCTGTGGTATTTGGTATATATGTGGTATATATAAAGTGGTATTTCCACAGTAGTTAATGTGATGATGAAAAGAAGAAAGAGATAAACAGATGACATGTGATTGATTCTAGACATATTTAATGGTGTTCTAACAGGATCTAAAGAAATTTTACACAAGTCGGCTATGGCATAGTACAGTATACTATAACGTGACCTCAAGGAAAATCTGTGGTTTAATGCTGGCATAATGATCATAACAGACTATTTAACCTATCTGCAAGAAAACGACAAACAATTCTCCTGGTCATCTAGACATACCTGGTGAATATGTAATTAGGCTACAATAATAAATTAAATTACTTACTGAACATCTCCTGAACCTGTAACTCAATGACCCAATAAATGTCATCATATTTTTTGTGTGTTTAGTTTATTTTTGTTTTTTTGTTGTTTTTTTACATTTTAAAAATATGATACAATCTGACAAAGCTTTCAAGAGGAAAAATAGGATGATTAATTTAGGACTAATTACAGGAAATTTAATTAGGAAAGGTCGATTTAAGATGTCCGACCAAATCAACAAAGTATGGATGGTTTGTTGTGTACTATTTAGTACGTAAGTGTGCGGCTTTAGACGCAGGTATGGTGACGGGTCAGCACTGTTAGTCCTTACTGTTTAGTAGAGTAGTATGGATTAGACGTATTTATATAAAACGTGTGTCGGGTCCAGTGTCTTATTGCGTCTCGGGCGTGGCGACAATAGACCAGATTTCAGCTGAATTTCTCAGTTATTCCCAGGTGAACCGGTAAGGTCTTGGATATAACCTCTCAAGCCCACTGTTTAAATCTAAAAACGACAGTCGGTTTGAGGGACACGTACACGTTTTCGAGCGAGAGAGACAGAGATGAAAAACGTGCCCCAGGCAGGTTAGAGTAACTCACCTGAGAGCAAGAGCGCACGCGCGTTTATCTACCCAAACATGCATGTCTACAAAATAGTCCAGCTTTTGTCATTTAAAAAACCAAAAGCAATCAGAAATGCACCTTAATCAGATTGCATTCTTGCGAAATGACCGAACCAAAAGACTACACAAGCCTACTCAGGTGAAAAAAAAATCGATACATGTAGAAATTAGAAAGAGTCTGACGTCTAAGTTACCAAATAAGAAATATACAGCATTATTCTTTATGAACATAACAGTGATGTGACACGTATTTATTAGTTCGTCCTAATGCATGTAATAAATGAAACTCGTGTAAAATATGCGTGCTCACGTCTCTGAAGCGGTTCCAGTGCTTTATCTTGCGGCTGTATTGAGAGATAGTAGACAGCCATTGCTCGTCTTCCAGGAAATTGCCTCCGGTTTTGTCCGGCTCTTTTCCGCTCCGCACAGTGCCCTGAACACCGCAGAATCCTGCCAACACGAAGAGCAGGACGTGGAGAAGCAGCGCACTCCTTAAACCGGCCATCTGTCCTGTGTGTGTGGAGTAAAGAGGTCTCTGTCGTCCTAGAGCGCACTGCTCAGTGAACGGTGAGGGATAATGATGTCTTCAGGCAGGATTGTGTAGAGGTGTGTGTGTGTGTGTGTGTGTGTGTGTGTGTGTGTGTGTGTGTGTGTGTGTGTGTGTGTGTGTGTGTCTCCTGGTGTGTATGCTTGAGAGGGAGAGACAGAGAGAGACAGAGAGAGAGAGAGAGAGAGAGAGAGATAATATGATATATACATATGATTGTATTTTTGTGTATATATATATATAT
Organism: Tachysurus fulvidraco; assembly: GCF_022655615.1. NCBI lineage: Eukaryota > Metazoa > Chordata > Actinopteri > Siluriformes > Bagridae > Tachysurus > Tachysurus fulvidraco. The sequence continues at coordinate 10,210,259 of NC_062525.1, read as the reverse complement.
ATATATATATATATATATATATATATATATATATATATGTGTGTGTGTGTGTGTGTGTGTGTGTGTGTGTGTATGCATGTATGATAGAACTTATAAATGAATACATTTTATCTCTCCCTACTGCTGTACATCTCTCTCTCTCTCTCTCTCTCTCTCTCTCTCTCTCTCCCTCTCCCTCTCAAGCACACACACCAGGAGAGAGAGAGAGAGAGAGAGAGAGAGAGAGAGAGAGAGAGAGAGAGAGATGTACAGCAGTAGGGAGAGACAAAATGTATTCATTTATAAGTTCTATCATACATACATACATATATACATATAAACAATGATATCATTTGTAGATTGTTTAGCCTTTCTTATATATATATATATATATATATATATATATATATATATATATATATATATATATATATATATATATGCTACCACAAGATCAAAGATCAAATCAACATATGTGATATCAGCACACAAGTTTCCTGTTTATAGATGCATGATCATAATAGCACCCATATAAAGAAGGACATTTGCATCCAGGTCTTCAGACTCTAGTTAATTCTTGAACAATACTGCACTGTTAGTTCACTCACTTTCACACACACCTCATTCATAATCCTGCTAAGTTTTCAGAAATGTATACATTGAAAAACACGATAAAGACATGCTATTATTTCTTGGTTTTTAATATCTAGGCGAAAATCACACTTGGCAAATACCTGTCCCAACTGAAGCAAGAAACAAAGTAAAAAAAAGGATAAATTACAAGCAAGCATAAATGCATATAAACCACAGCAGAGTGAAGATGGCTCCAATAGCATCAATATCATCTACATATAAGGTTTAATTATGAATCAATAATGCTTTTTCAGACTGTGTCTCTGACAGCACTTCAAGAGAAGCTGTGTAAATATTCATTAAAACACTGTAATGACAGCATGCAAAGATTGAGAGCATGGTGTAAATCTTGTCAAATTAACAAGTAAAAAAATATTAGATTAACACGTAAAAAAATATTAGATACCTGGGAGTATCCGTCTCTGTGTTCTGTGCATATAGTCAGTCCATTTGAATTCACCGTGTTTGTGTTTTTTCCCCCAAAACACAAATCAAGTCGTGTTGAACCCTTTTCATTTGTATGCTTATTAGCGAATGGCCTAATACATTTCTTCAAGCACAAGTGAGAACTGGATTACTGTGATGATACATTTATGTTCTATAATTAGATATCTTTAGCGTAGATGTTTTTTTGATCTGTATATACTACTGTGAGATTGTCATTGCTCCTGATTGTCATTATTATTATCAGATTGTAATTGAATTCAGGCTGTCTACAAAGATCTTTTGCGAAAACCCCAGCATGCTGGGCAGCATTTGGGTGCAGAAATTATTCACGCTTCTAAAGAATAGAACAAAGAAACACAATCATCTAGAAAGTGCAACCGGGATGTGCATTTTTATTTTTATTTTTTTATGAGTATATTTAAGCGCTAAGAAAGGCATATTTACTGTTAAATACCGTTTAGCTTCTCTTTAACTAAACTCAGCTAATGTTTATTATAATTGTAATATAATAATTGGTAATGCAGTAAGACTGGATGTGTAGTTGGATTGCACCTTGCTTAAGCTTGCATCTAAGCTATAATTGAGTTTATAGACATGTCCTCAATAGCCCTGAAACTATTCAATATAGCAAACTCAGAAACATACATGTGAAAAACATGGTCCTGGTTTAGCTATAAGTTTATTAATTGGCAGTTCCCCAATCTCAATATAATAAGGGACAAGCACCCGAGTGGCCTCTGTGGACAGAACAGGCTGGAGCTTTCTGATGTTATTAATGAGAAACCTTAATAGGCAAATCCACAAAGCTGGTAATGCACATATAAATATCCACTTTGTTTTGATTTGTTTTATTTGAGTATTAAGCTGTAATGCTTCGCATGCAGTAAAGTATGGCTTCACAGTGGGAGTAAAGCGGGTTATTACGGCTTGAGAGTTTCTAAAACCTGTTAAGAGCTTACAAAAGGTTAGAGACGTGTAATACCAAAATATAAGCTTATTAGAGAACATCTCAGAAATGGAGCAAAATTTCTTTTCTTTTCTTTTTGATATCTTCAATCATAAACTATCTGAAAAATTTCTTGTGATGGATAATGCATGAAGTTTAACAAACTAAATGTCTCATTGTTGTAAATGTCTTTATCTTTTTCATTTTGGGTTTGTATGGCTGTGTAGAATTTTGCACTTAGCTATAGCACAGCACTGGAGAAAAGCCTTGCCATCAGTGCAAAAATACAGTAACTGGAGATCTTGTTAATGAGGCATAAATAAGCATGTAGGTGATGAGTAACTGGTGATGAATGATGGCTGCAGGAGATGAGTACAGAGCAGATGTTTCGAGGACTCATTTATTCAGTGGGCTGGAGGTTTTCAGGCTGAATTACATATACATAGAGTCTCACATACATTCTTATTTAAACAAAGTGTGAGGAGACAAAATTCTTTAATCATATCTGATATAAACTTTGGGAGTTTTTCAAATAAACAGCGGTTAGGCTGTAACGTGAAGGGAGATTCGCAATCTTTCTTAGTTTAATTACAGAAAATAGTGAGTTATGTAGTTGATAGCAAATTACAGCATATTAAAATGACAGTGATTTGTAGTTTTAAATAAACAGACATCCAGCTGTCACGTGTTGGATAATTTTCACTATGGATTCTCTGAGATGTGTTTTTCTTTGGTTTTGGGGTTCATATGCAAATGATCATTGTTGTAAGTGTGGGGGGAAAAAAATCAAACTGCGATTGCTCTTCATTGCAGTGAACCTTTAAAACTTCTCTAATAACACATCAAAACCTCACCAGCATCAGCCGAAGGCAGCAACCTGCCAGAATCCACCCACGTATTAATCATGTCCCCAGATTTTGCTCTGAAAACCTTTAAACACCAACAGTTTTTAATGAGCACATTAATGCTTTATCTCCTTATTATTATGTATCAGTAAATTGTTTTGAATCACAAATTCAAAAAGGGCTCCTGGTTCTCAAGTGTCGACGCTTATATTCCAATGTAACCTTATTCCCTTTGGAGAAAGCGTAGGAATTTATAGCTTTTGCAAAAACCTAAGATAATGAAAGCTTGATTATTCGTTATGTTTGCTATTTCCATATGTTATGAAGATCAACATTCTGTCTTATTTGTTTTCTAATTAATTTTCTGATATTTGCCTCAACTGTTATTAAGTCTATAGCTTTGTTATACCTTAACTTAGTATTTGTCTTCCATTTGCCTGTGAAAGTTACTTTCCCTGCAGCAGTCATGAATAATTATACTACAGCGCTGTTGAATTTGATTCAGAAGGTGTTGATTAAATTCCTATAACAGCAGCTATAACAGTAGTGCCAGTTACAAGACAAAATAAGTGCTGATATGAATGCACTCTTACTAATGCGATAGACTGTATGTTATTGTTGCTATAGTAACAACAAGATCTTGGCAAACACTCTCGGACACACAAGTAAATTAAAATCATGTATGATTGTTGATATGGTGAATCGGTGAGAGACATTTATTTACCATTTATGAGTCTCCAGGATCAGGGCTTTGTAACAATCTTTGTAAATTGGATCTTTTTTGTCTCTAACTTTAAAGGAGTGAAAAAAAAGAGGCTGGGTCAGGGAATGGCTGCTATGTAGCTGCTATAACAGAAGTGATAACAGGAGCTTGTTTTACATACAGAACCCTATTTAACTACTGGACACACAAGGCCAAGTCATGTTTTTGTGCTATACAACGTTTATAAGTACGTTTGAGTTATAGAGTTAGTTATAGAGTTTATGATTTCAGCTTTTATTCCCTCATATCTGCATCTTGATGTATTATAACAACAGGATACATAGAAGTCTTGAAGTGAATTAATTTTGTCATCATCCTTCAGCTTTTACCTGCTCAGGGTCTTCACAGCAGACCATCTAATGTACATATATGATTTTGGCACAGGTTTTATATTGGATGTCTTTCCTGATGCAACCCTCCCATTTTATCCAGGCTTGGGGCCGGCGTTGGGAGTCGACCCGTCAGCTAGGTTGGTTCAGTGCACAGGATCCGAGCCCAGTCAGTAGTGGTGAGAGGCTGGGATCCTTACCTGCTGGACCACCAGGGACCAGTTAATATAACTTAAAGTGAATAACAATATATGGTTTGTGACTCACTGATATCACTATTTTTTAGTTTCTTTTTTTGTGATCCTCGTCTAAGCTTTAACTTTCAGTTGCTGACCAAAAACCAATAAACTGGCCTTAATGTTCCAATAGTGGAGAACACTTTGTGCTGAAACATTAAACCTAACTAATTTCAATCTACTGCATCTAACACAGACAATAATACATTCAATATATTGTATTTCCCTGTTCTAAGCAAAGAATAAAAAGGTTATTTACTCCAAATTCTCTCACTCATAATGCAAAACATCTGAGCAAAACTACTGGCGCATCAGAATAGGTCTATGCAAAGCACTTGTTTTTGTTGGAGGTTTTCATGAATCGCATGAAATGTCATGGCATTTATATGAAGCTGTAAATCTATGTTCATCCTTTTTAGATACAGGACTACTTTTCAGTCTGTGCTTATGTACTACTAATGTAGTCCATAAATCTCAACGTTAAAAAAAAAAAAAGTTCCTCACTTTCCATTGATCGATGGACGCTGCAAAGCCTGAGGGAAGATTTGTATTTAATCCATTGCTCCAGTGTAAGAAAGATGGCTCAAATTACACACAGAATCATGGTTTACTAACAAAATTAAATAACCACCTTAAGACTTCGATTATAAATGCTTCGGTACCTGTAAAAAGTTACCGAAGCATTAGCACCCTCAAGACCAGACTGTGTAACAGTTTCTTTCCACAAGCCATCAGACTCCTCAATAACTGAAGTGAACCGTGCTGAGCACAATACACACACACGCACAATAAACTGTAATGACTGCAATGACTTCTAATATACTGTACATCCATGTCTACAGCACCACCATATAAAAATGTTACATGCTGTTTTTGCACACTATTTTTGCTCTTTGCACATGCTGTCTTTCACATTTCAGTCGATTGCTGTTTTGCACAATACATAGCAATACCTCATGTGACTGCTGCTATAATACTAGAGTTCATTCCAGTATTTCTGCACACACAATATTCACTGACCATACAGTATTTACACTGAACGGCACTGTTTTTGTCTTTTATGTAATGTCTTGTAGTATATCTCATACTATATATATATATATATATATATATATATATTAGATGCACTTTATGTGGCTAGGACTAACTTATTTAAGTCCTTAGCTCTGTCTTTGCTTTATGTGGGCACCATGGTCCTGGAGAATTGATGACTCATTTCATTGTGTACTGCAACAGCTATATATGGTTTAAATGACAATAAAAGCTTCTTGACATGACTTGAAATTAGTGTCGGGTCAACAATTTTCTCAGTTGAGAGAAAAGTGTTAAAACATGAGCTCATGTCTTTTGAAATCACACATGCAATACAGATGCTGTTTCAATATGACAACCCTAAAACAAGTGCCAAACATAGCAGGGACAGCATCACGCTTAGAAATAGCTCTGATTCTGATAACAGCACAATTCATTAGCATAGTACAGAGTTTTATTTACTCTTTTAAAATATAATTATTTTATTCATTATAAAAATGAAGCATGTTGTTCTATGAGGTGGTGTCGATATTCAGGATAATGGATCTTTTAAGATCCATTCAAGGCTTTTACTCTGATCTCAGCACTCAGGCTACTGGACTAGAGGATCTGACGAGGCACCTTCTAGTGCTGACCACTAATTCTATAGATTACTGCAATTATCGACTTTTCCTTAATTACTTGGACCGGATCATTGTTGTCACTGCTGATCTTTGCACTTCTATGTGTCACTAATTTGCTGATAGATCAACATTCAGAATTTTCTGGATTGAGAAAAATGCACAGCTACTTCATTTGATTCCTCAAGCTGACAGTCATGCAAAAATAGAAGAGGTCTCAAACACCAAAGACCAAACACCAAAGTAAATGATCAGGGAACGATCAGGGCTTGTGTACTGTCTCCAGCAGTACACAAGCTACAAGATCCAAATCTCAAACATGATGCAGAAGAGGAACATCTGTTTCCTGTGTTCACTTTGCAGAGGCCCAGAAGTCTATGCCTACAGCAACTAAGGCTCATTAATCACGACCTATTGGAGGAGACATAAGATCAAGCCAAATCCTCTTGGGGTGAGTGCTGCAGCCTCAGGAGGAAGAGGGCTGACTAATTAACCAGTGTGAGAGAGCATCAGAGAGACAGATGAAAGAGATGAAAAAGAGACATAAAGCAGCAGATTGAACAGTGCTAATAGATATAGTTTTAGATGTCTGTATTTAACAAGTGTCAAAATCTGTCTGAGGACTTAAATTACTGTACAATATTTAGTGCAGAATGTTAGTGGTGCAAAAATAAACATCAGAACAGAACTCACGTGAAAATACCAGGGGTGGATTACAGACCAGGCCTATTGACCACATGTTCAGGAGCACTGGTCACTGGTCACTAATTCATTCATTCATTCATTCAGCTTTACTACTATACTAAGTCTCAGTGGGTCCAGAGTATATCCTGGGACATGAGGTGGGAACATGAGTTGGGAAAACACTCTGGATGTCATATCACTCCAATGTACGGCACAATGCACACAAATTATTTATCATATTTATGGGAAGAATCCTGAGACCTCAGAGGAACCAAAGCGAACACAAGGACAACACCACAGACAGAAAACTCAAACCAGGGATTCTGGAGTGCTGAAGTAACAAACGTACTTCCTGCACCTCCATAACACTGTGGTGGAATGAGAATTAACATCAAATATGCATCACATCAAAAATAATACTTTTTTTACCTCATTATCTTATATAAAATTAGATGTGCCAAACACTAGTATTCTGTTCAACAAAAAAAATGAAACCAGCAGGTTGGTGTGAGAACACGAATACACAACACAACTAATCTATTGCACACGAGACAGTAGTAATGCAGTGGTTATAATTCTGAAAGCCCCAGAATGATTAGATCCTCATTCCAGATGAATCACTTTAATAAAAGCTAAAAAGGAAGCAAGCTATTCTGCTATTCATGATCATTTAAACAGGTTCAATCTGCTTTTCAGGCAATTTGCAAACAGCTGAATAGTTGAATGGAGGGGGAAAAGTCACTATTAGGTTAGATTTTAAAGATTAAATAGCTGGAAAACTAAATCTGCAATCATTTTATTGTATCAGTGACTCACTCTTGGATCTGATCAGTAGCACCAAGAAACATTTACTTAAATGTTAGCAAATGTTCACTTCTTGTTTTTTTTTTTTATCCAATTAGGAAGATGACAGGCGTAGCAGCTGTGTATTGGTAAAGGAAAGTTGGCACCATACATATCACTTATCAGTCCCTAATTCAGCTCCTCTGCAAAGCCAGCACAAAGCCATTCAGATAGCAGAATGATTGAGGCACGATAGCGTTGAGTTGCGTTATGCGTGGCCTCAACGTTACAACCAAAATAAAATGCAAAATCTGCTTTTGACAAATGCTCTTGCTAAATTCTTAGTTTATTACAAACGACCTTATTATTTCTCTCAAAGCAGTTGATTGGCCATAGCTGAGACAGAGTTTCTTTACAGACAAAGCTTCTAAATCTGTGATCTAATCTTGTTTACGCTGAACATGCCTGCTCATGAACAGGTTTGAGTTTAGGGATTTGGGGTGTTGGCAACCAATCCACCAATAGCTTTACAGAAGAGAAATATCAAGGATCAGGTCAAATTATTTCCAATCAAATCCAGAAAATTCTGGAATATATGAAGGACAAGCCAAGAAAATCAATTAAAAGCCCAGGATTGTCAAAGAACCAGAACTGGCCTTTTGACTGCTTGGACTGTATCCTGTCTCAGCTGTCTCGTTATAAACAAAATGCTCCAAAATTCATGTGAAGAGAGTTAACACAATCCTTAGTGTGGATTAGTATACTGTAGTTATTATTATTATTATTATTATTATTATTATTATTATTATTCCCAGTTCACCATCACTATCCCAGTGTAGACGAATTCATCAGTTGATTTTCATTTAAGAAATGAACACAATTGTGTGAGTCGGAGGCAAGAACCAAGATTTTAGAATATAACCAACATAAAGATTCTCTTCTTCAACATGATATCACTAGTACAGACGACAGACTGTGAGTAACAAGATGTAGTAAAGGAAAAAATATAAGAATAAATTTTGAGAAAACACATAAACCATACGATCTCCGAAGCAAACACTATTTCCTGTTCAGGTAGGTTCATTAGCTCCTGTGGGGTCTTTAGCTCAGTTGGGATACCCAGAAATACAAATAATCATGTTAAACACCAAACAGTGCTTTACCTGTAATTAAAACAGGCCTGATTAACACTAACAATAAAAGGTCCAACTTCACAGAGGATCAGCCAAAGATACCTCATTAAACAAATCCCAGTCCATGAAATGGCTTGCTTGTTTAAAAGACTGAAATATAATTGGCCCCTAGACTCCAGTAACCACAGAGTGGTGTTATTCCAGTCAACCTCTATGGACAGATACTAGAAAGTGCAGTTTACAGCTCAGATTCTCTTTTTCTTTATGGACTGTGAAGCTCTAGCTCTTTCCCTCACATCTGGAATACAGTGTGCATTTGTAATGTAAAAATGCAGACATTTCAGATAGAAAGACTTTCAGGATACCCCTTAAACTGAACAACACACGACTAGATTTAAGCTCCATGATGCCCCCTGCTGGTCTCTAGAAGTGAAGACAGATATCTGACTAAAATTTTCCACTCAAACATTAGGTGAAAGCATCTAGGTCTAGAACAGAAGAACTTTTCCAAGGACACAGACAGACAATGGCCCCCAAACAATGAGGAGGATGCGGAGGGGTACAGTGTAGATCAGTAGACTGGATGGTAAATATGCAATGTATGAAATCGTCCAAATACAGGTCACTACAGAATTCCCAGTTAAAACATCAGGATTGAAAAAAGTGATCTCTGTGACTTTATTCATGGCATGGATGTTAGTGCCAGATGGGCTGGTTCAAAAGTAGATAGCTGTGCATTCAGAGCTGCATTTCTGCTCTCCACGGGTGTAAATTTTGCTTGATTCAGTTACGCTCTTATCAAGATGTATCAGCCTGCAGACCAAAGGATGCTCAAAGGATATTTTTGGTTTTTAAACACTCTACTGTGTGTGAAAATTCCAGATCAGCTGTTTCTGGAACACTCAACCAGCCCATCTGGTTCCAAAAACCATGCCATAGTTAGTCACAGAGATCACAACTGAAGCTCTTAACCTGTATCTGCATGACTTTGTGTTGTCCTGCTGCTACATGATTGGATGATTAGATAACTGTACAAGCATGAGCAGCTGATGGGAACTAGGTGTCTTCAAATTTATTGGACGTTACAGAAAGAGAGTTAAAGTATATAATATGAAATATGAAATATGTCTAATATTCAGCACGGGAGAAAACAACTGAACATATATATATGTATATGTGTGTGTTTGTGTGTGTGTGTGTGTGTGTGTGTGTGTGTGAGAATACCAAATGTGTGTGAATACCAAAAACAAAATGTAGAATGATACAGAAATGATTTTTAATGTAATTATTTATATTTATTTATATATATTATGCACCACTGATATCAGGAACAGCACATTCAGTTTACTCTCTTAGAAAAAAAGAAAATTTTACGGTTGCTTTGGATAGAAACATTCTTACCTAAAAGGGTTCAAGGGTTCTTCCAACCTAAAAGGGAACCTTTATGAATTTCTCCATAGAGAAAACCCTTAAGGCTTCAATGTGTAATTATTTTTGATTGTGTAAAATTACCCACAGTGGTGGGATATATACGCTTTATAATAAAGAATACTCACTGTCAGTCTATTTGTTTCAATAAGTGTGTGTGTGTGTGTGTGTGTGTATACAGAACAGACAGATCAGATGAAGGTGACTCTCCCAGAAGATGAATAGTATCCTGTACAGTCAGAGGAGAATCTCTGAGAGAGCTGCACCGAGTCCAACTGACATTTACCGAAATTAAACTCCTTAAATCTCTGAGAAAATGAGAAGAAAGAAAGAGAAAGAAAGAGAGAGAGAGAGTTAAAATGCCACTCACTATATAAAGAATTGCAATGAAAAACATTATTTGTACATAACAAACTCTATATGCTGTTCTCTGTTTATCTGCATGATATTCTTGTAATGAGATGCTCACATAATGAATTTAACTATCGAGGATATCTATGAGGAATGTACTCAAACAGACTATCCTTCTAGGAAGTGTGCACACTGCTGCTGAACACTGTGTACTTGCTGGACTCCAAACAAAAAACAACTTGTAATTCTGCTACCACCAGTAGGGGGAATCCCAGTGCAAACACATAATTATACATGAGAAATGTGACAGTTGTCAACAAATGCAAACAAAGGCACATGACGTGCATAAGACTTAAATAGATTATAGTGACAAAAACAAGTGGATCTCTCTTATCAAGATGTAACAGCCTGCAGACCAAAGGATGCTCATGGGATATTTTTGGTTTTTAAACACTGTGTTTTTTTTTGTTTGTTTCTGAAACACTCGACCAGCACATCTGGTTCCAAAAACCATGCCATAGTTAGTCACAGAGATCACACTTTTTGCTTGTTCTAATGTAAAAAATTACTGAAGCTCTTAACCTGTATCTGCATGACTTTATGTGTTGTCCTGATGCTACATGATTGGATGTTTAGATAACTGCACAAGCATGAGCAGCTGTACGGGTCTTTTCTATTATAGCAGACATTGAGTGAATAAAGTAGACTTAAATATAAAAACACTAAGTGTTCTCAAATTTATTGGAAGTTACAGAAAGAGAGTTAAAGTGCAGTTCTTTTCTCCTGTGGGGAATATTAAACATATTCCAAGTGTGTGTGTGTGTGTGTGTGTGTGTGTGTGTGTGTGTGTGTGTGTGTGTGTGTGTGTGTGAGAGAGATTCATTTTAATATCACTTGCTAAGAGAAATAATGTCTTTTAATCAAGTCAGGAGATTTTTATTGTCATTTTGTTCATATATAGATGATGCAGCACACCGTGAGATAAAATAACATACTTGGTCCATGGTGCTACATAAAGACACAGAGCTATGTAAGACTTCATAGAACTAAAAGCTGAAATAAATAAATAAATAAATAAATAAATAAATAAATAAATAAATAAATAAATAAATAAATAAATACGGATTAACCATGTTAGTTAATGTAGCACATACTGTTCATTTTATTGTTGATGAGCAAACCTTGCACATTTCTGTGTAACACTATGCAAAAACTAAACAAACATGTTACAGAATTCATGGAATTTATCATTGTGATAAAGTGTCTCCCGTCACTCTCTGACATATCACCACATATTGTACATAGTGTGTGTGTGTGTGTGTGTGTGTGTGTGTCTTCCTACCCAATATGAAACATACACATAAAAAAATTCTACAGTGTTATTGTAAAACTGTTGCTCAATAGTCAATATGTAACCTATGCGTGTATATTACTGCTGCTGTTTGTGCTCTTGTCCTTGTTATTACACGTTATCCTTTTGATAAACGTACACTGAGACCTTGGCACCTGTGAAATGCTTGAAAGTTTATTTACCAATAAAGCCTGATTACCAAGTTTTTTCTGAATTATGTATTTATGTATTTAAAGGAAGCAGAGAGAAACTGCAGTAATCAATCCTACCTTCAAAATGTTCCTGGCATCAAAAGCTTCTCGATCTTTCATACCAGGCCTTCCTGCACCTCCTTTATCCTCCACTGAAACACAATGAAGAGGATTATAGGAGAATAAAAACAATGCTTTACAACTCGACTTTTAGCACTTCCTTCATAATACGTGACAGTGTAGAACGTGTAGAACGTGTAGAGGACCGAAATGGAGTCACTCTCTCATGTCGTTCAGAGTGATTCTCACTAGTGCAACACATACACAGTCCTCGTAACAATAAAAACAATGAGAAATAAAGCAAACAAGACACATACTGATGTGGAGTCCTGCGGTAGACCTGGTAAACAGGACTTGGCTCGATTTAGAGAGCAAAGTGGCCATTTGTGTACTAGTGTAGAGATGACACGTTCAGCTGAATGCAGCTGAAAGAGCTCTTTGTTAACCAAGTGGAAAAACACCATCGCTCACAAAACACACTTTTGATATATATAGTGTGTGTGTGAGCATGTGTGTGTGTATGTGTGTATGTGTGTGTGTGTGTGTGTGTGTGTGTGTGTGAGAGAGAGAGAAAGAGAGAGAGAGAGGGTTCAGCATCAATACAACTCTCAAATTCAGGTAATTTTTAGACTGTATCAAAACATCCATCAAAATCCAATATTTTCCACTATGTATCTACTACATCTGTTGTTCATGAGCTATCACCACAAACAGTCATTTTGGCATTGTGGTGCAAATGTCAGTTATAATACAAATCTAAGTGCAGTGAATTCAAAACACTGACACAGGGAAATATGCAGGTAAGTGAGAATGTCTGCTGTGCTTATTGCTTTTTTTCAACGTTCCTACATCAATGATGAAAAAAAGACAATTTGTTTAAGCTATGATTTTTCAAAGGATTTATAAAAATTTAAATTAACCTAAACTAAATGAAAACCCGTATCTGAAAGCATGGCTCACGTCTTTTGAAGCCTTTACAAATGCCTTTGAGTCACAAATCGACGGCATTGTTCTATGAAGTCATGAAGTATTCAGACATACTAAGAGGAGATGCCATCTCTATGTGGTCTTTGAGGATAGACTGTCAGACTGTATATTTTCACACCTCCAGTGTCACGCAAATGAGTCTGGTTCCTCTCAAGGTTTCTTCCTCTTCCATCTAAAGGGAGTTTTTCCTCCCCACAGTCACCCGAGTCACCTCAGGCTTGTTCATTGGGGATAAATACAAATACATTTAAATATATCTAAAATTAATCTCAAATTTTTGTATTATATTAATCGTTTATTTTATGATTATGTTCTTTAAAGCTGCTATAAGACGATGTCCATTGTTAAAAGCGCTATACAAATAAATTTGAATTTGTTCAAAAATACACACTTTTTTCTTAAATCTTTACTGAGACCTCAGCCACTACTGTTTTGTAAGAGACGTCTACCAAGTAAACAGGTTTTTTTTAGTGTTATTTTCTCTATGTTTCACTATTGTCAGTACATATACACAGTTACACATACACTACACATAGGGTAGATATGTATATTAAAAAGAGAAAGTGGAGCTTTTCTATTTCTATAACTTCAGCCTGGAGTGAATAGTATTTTTCTCAAAATAAGACATAACTCAAAGATTTGTTTGTGTATCCCAAAAGGGGAACCAAGCACAAATTTTACACCATGCAAGTCAAAGTGAGTGCACAAGTTCTAACATAATGGTAAGTTAAGTTCTAGTGACCTTTAGAACAAGTTGTGCAATGTAGAGACATACACAAGGACATACAGTCCAAATACAAGGCTTCTGTATATCAAATATCAGTTGCTTGATAAAGACAAGTGCCTCAGCTACTCTAAACGAGTTTTGACCAATCCAGGGCTGCTGAATCACAAATGAAGATAACAGATAAAAGATAACATCATCTTTATTTTAATCTGTGTGATGATTAGGTTTAGGCACTGGCTATCTGTTTGCATAAGTGCAGTGAGCCATGGAGGTTATCTGATTCACAAGCACACTGTGTTCTCCTGCTTGTAGTACAGGACCAGTACTGTAGGTGCTGTGCATGACGTGTTAGTACGTCATGTGTGCAGTGAACACGCGTACCTGACGGATCGTTCCTGAACAGTGTATTCATGAGAGTGGCGTGAAGTTTTACTCTGTCCCACTCTTTCACCATCAGTCCCGCTGCTACAAAACACTCCACCAGCCTGTCTGCTATCTGCTGCAGTCTGTATACACACACACACACACCACTCAGATTTACCATTACATTTTTACTCCTCAAAAATTACTACAAGACATAATGTACATTTGTATCAAGTAGAATTTCTTGTGCAAAAGTTTTATAGCATTACTCAATTTATTGAAAAATGACAGTTTGCATTCATGTTTCTTCTCATTACCACATCAATTAGCCAACAATTTCTATTTTTATTAATGAATGACAGCAGACAATTTATGTTCAGTTATAGTTATATTTAACGGTGTGGAACATCTGTGAATGTCAGTTCCTCTCATCATCTGCATTATAAAATCAACAAACAGTTGTTTTCTTACAAGCTTTTCTTTTCCTTTTTGTCACAGTTCATAAAAAAAAAAAACACAAGAGAAACCACAAAGCGCAACCTCCTCTGCCCTGAGGTTGTTTGTATGTGAAAGGTTAACTTTTTTAGAATCCGACTGAACTGAGGTTCCTGTACGCATTAATATAAACAGGAACTACTGCCTGAGATGCTGTTCGAGAAAAACCAATCAACACTTTATGACTAATTATTATTAAGCATTTAACAGCTCTTTGGTATAAGGAAACATAACCACTGAAATATCATTATGGAAATTTGTTTTTAAAAATTTTTCACATCTGGTGAAAACATTAATATTGCTGTTTTGATAATCTGCGGTGTGCGACTTACTTGTCAGAGCCATCCTGAAGACGGACTTTAGCATACAGGACGTCCACCAGTGAGGGATCATCGTTCATGTACTCGATTCCCTTTACCTCCAGATCTAAAGGCTTTCCCTCTGTTATGTCTCTGTATGAATACACAGCATAACGACCAGCATACACAACGACCTTGACATTGTTTTACTTAACTTTTATTCAGAGTGTGGTGACTTTAGCCATCCAGTGCTGGGGGGGAGGTCTTTCTGTCCAGAACAGGAATATGCTGGATAAGGTGACTAAAATGGGCAGAACAATTACTGGATCTAATGTTAAAAGCATCTCCAATCTTACAGATCAGTATACCCTGAATCTGGCATTGAGGATACTGGATGATCCATCCCACCCACCTTTCCTAGAGCTCTCCTTACTCCCATCTGGATGTAGATTTCGAATGCCACCAACAAAAACTAAACGTGCTATTACATCATTTCACTGAACAGATTAGACACAGGTACATAGAATTTTTAAAGATTTAAAAAAAATTTTTTTAATTTTTAGATATTGGACTGATTATTGTATGTCACTTTTTGTGTCTTCTATGTTTGTAAAGTTGTTGGATGTTAATGTGGCTTCCTTGAGTGCAAAAGAAATTCCCTTAGGGGCAATAAAGGTTTTTCAAGTTTCAAGTTTTCATAACAAAAGACTTAATATCATTTTGCTAATTCCACAACTTCACACAGGATAACGCCGCTGTTCCATTAGGAATTATTAACTGAGGCATCGGGAGAATGTTATAAATGACAAGATTTAAGTGAGTATGTAGTAAGTTTACAGGGAATTTAAAATATTTCTCAAAAAAAAAAAAAAGAATACTCAAACCAACTCTACGGATCCCATAGAATAGAATACCTTATGAAATCCTGACACTGTGTGAGAATCTCAGATGCTCGCATCACTTCCTGTTCATTTAGAAGAGCAAGGGTTCCTATGGTGAGGTGCAGCTTTAGATGATTTTGAAAGATGCTGGCATCTACTCCCATATCCTGTACAGAAAGTATGAAAGACATGAAAGAAAGAGGGGGGGGAAAATGCATTTTATTCATTCTCAAGTGACCTTGTCCGCAATCACAGTGACTACACTCGTCTCCAGAAGTATTGGCACCCTTGGTAGGTTAATAGAAATGACCATGGGGGAGAAAAGATTATGGCTTACAACATTATTTTTGTTGATTTTTTTTGTTTTTTTTTAGGTTAATCTCACATTCTCACATCTAATCTACACAATAAATAAAGCTTGTTTAAAAAATCTTCATAAGTGTATATATCGGTGTAGGCCTGTGTTCAGTTTCGCATGTTAAGACACATAGGTTCCTATGGGTTTCCTCCCACTATTAAAAAGCAGGCAGGTATACAGTTTGGCCATACTAAATTGCTAATAATTGTGAGAAAGAGTGTGCATTATGCCCTGTTCCAGATTGACTGGAATAGACTGGATAGACTCTATGCAAAAGACTCTAAACGCAGGGGTGCCAATAGTTGTGAAATGTGGTTTTGGCTGAAAATGTATATTCAGATAAAAAATGTTTCTAAAAGGTGCCAGTAATTCTGATAAGCAGTACAAGACCTATAGAACATCAATTAAACTATAATCCAGGTATTAATTATTGATAAATATTTTGTAACACTGTCATTGATAACACTTAAAAGTTATATAATATGCAATACTAATAATAATACTATGCAAAATGAAGCCCACCTGAGAACAGTGTTCCAACACTTCCTCTTTAAAGCGTTTAAACCCTTCCTGAATCTGTGGGTTGTTCAGAGCGAAGGATATGAAGTGACTGAACGGCTGTTTCCTGCGGAAGCTCTCGATCAAAACCTCGACGCGTGTTACTGCTGATGCCACGGCTGCCTTATGAGAGCCTGTGATCACTGCAAAACCGCAGAACAAGCACAAGCACACACTTAGAGTGCACAGAGAAGACCGAGAGAACACACTGTACAAATCCTCAACCAAAAGAACACCACATAAAAAGGCGTCACCACAACATAAGCCTTCCGTTCTTGTAAACTTCAACTGAACATTTTGTGATGAGCATCAAGATGGAGCAACGGTTTATCTTTTTTTTTTCTTTTCTTTTTTTTTTATTAAGACGTTATGAACCTGAAAAGAAACAGCAGATTTTTCACTTCCCTTGAAAATGTAAAAATATTTGGTAAAGAAAACCTCTAACCTATTGGTCCCTCTACTCCAGGTTTGGGAATGGTGACTGTAGTTTTAGTCTCTGCTTCCAGTCGTCTCCGTGTCTCGCCTTTCTTTCCGATGATGTACCTCGTGAAAGAAAAAAAGAAAAAAAAATAAATAAATCAAATCCCAAAGGAAACTCCAATCATGACCCTTTGCATTCTGATATTTCATCTTGAAGAAAGAAATCACTGTTTGATGGGAAAAACCGCAGAACTTCAGTATAGTTTAAGTAAAAGAGATTATATACTGACTTGTAAAGAACACTTGGGACGTCTATGGCACAGCGGAAACCCTTTTCTGTCTGCTCAATGTTGTCCGTGTCACAAGTTTCATCCATGCACTGGTCACTGACTGCAAAACAGCATGAAACAGGATAAAATTTCTAGTAATACAGGCACTAGGGGCACAGACTTATGAAAGAAAATCAGAAACGATCAAATATATTGTACGATTTTTAGAATAATTACATCATATATTAATGTAACCAAAATGAATTTGTTGTTGTTCGCATATTTATGTATTTCGGTAAGTTCTTACTCTGGGATTTAGTTCAGTTTAAGCTTTCATTATACATGATGTTGGACAAAAACTTTGTCACTTTGTCTCATCACCCAGTAAAGACATGATGAAATCTGCTGTTAAGAGTTTCTGCAGTCTCATCAACTGAGAATTCCCATTACAAGTAGAATAAAAGAAATGATTTCTTTATATAAACATATCATTTATGGTTTCAGGCCACTTTATTAGAAACAGCTGAACATTTTTAAGTTATTAGCCAATCATGTGGCAGCAGAATAATGCCTAAAATCCTACAGCTACAGGTCACGTGCTTCAGGTCATGTTTACATCGATCTTCAGGTATTTATGCCTCTTGTTCTGGGTTTGATGTGTTGTAATTTCTGAAATGCTTTTCTGCACACCGCAGTTGTAAAGAGTGCTTATTTGAGTTACAAAAGACTTCCTTTCAGCTCAGACCAGTCTGGTCTTTTGCCTCTGATCTGTCTCATCAACAAGGTGTTTCAGCCTGCAGATTCTCAAAATGTTTTTTTTTCTTTAAACTCCAGACATTGTTGTGTGTAAAAACAATTCAAGAAGATCATCAGCTTCCGAAATGCTCAAACCAGCCCTTCTGATACAAAACACCATGCCATGATCAAACTGGCTGAGATCACATTTTTCCCCATTCTGATGTTTGATATGAACATTACCTGAAGCTCTTGACCTGTATCTGCATGATTTCTTTTGGATTGTGCTGCTTCCACATGATTGGCTGATTAGATACCTGTTCCTAATAAAGTGGGCAGCAAGTATATATATATTTTTTTACATGACATATTATTTACTTAACTGTTTAAAGATTAAAATATATATTTATAACATGTTACCTGGTCCAGAGTATGAGAATGCTTCCTCCTCTTCATCTTCATAATGTTCCTCTTTAACAGCATTTTTTCGATAAATCCTCCCATTGATGTTAATAAGTGCTGGCCTCAATACGTCCATAGCGCTTTACAATTCCTGAAGGCCAACAGCCATGAAAAAACATCACATGACTGTCTCAGGTGTGACAAATCCACTATGTTCACAGACGTAGTTCAATCCCACATACACTTGTAACATGAGTCTATTAGTCTATTGATATGAAGGGAGTTCAAATCCCTGCCACTGCTGTGCAGGGTTGCCAGATGAGGTTTAAATCTTTAATCCACCTGCAAGATCTTAACCTGTTTATAAATACATAAAACATCCTAATCTTTACAAATATGCAAGTAAAAAAAACATTTAATTATATATAGCAACACAAACAATTTGTGTCTAAGCTAAGAGAAACTGAAACTGGCAACACTGCAGCTGGGCCCTTGATAAAGACCTATAACCCTCCACTGCTCAGTTAAACCCTGTAAAAATGTAAGTTGCTTTGGTAAATGCAGAAGTCAGACCAGATCATTGTAAACCTTTAAATCACTTGTTAGTTTATCTAAACACTGAAAAATCTAGCTTGGTCTGACTAGCTACAGGGCCAAGCTGCTCAGGCTAGTAGTAGACAATATTATGACAAATTGACACCACTTGAATTGGTATTATAAATCTTTTTAGGCTTCACTTTACAAAAGAGCCACAATAATTAACATGTCTAGATGCACACATCACATTAAATGTTTATACTGCTGTCAAGGATTATTATAAAATTGTAGTGTTCACTGTATAGTTTGTTTATGTAATTCTGGATTGTATGTTGTATAGTGTATTTTCTGTATAATATTAATCTTACACTTCCCTACTTTGAGTGTTTGACTGCACAAAATTCTGGGGAAACTACATTTCTCATTTCATACGTGTGCATGGCAATGTCTGCGGCCTTTTTTTAATATTTCATCGTATTCGACATGAGTGCAAAAGTCATTGTAGTGTGTCATTCGTACAAAAACACACACATATTAATATTAAGTTGTGGCTGAAGAAACTTGGACTAAAAATGCATTAATGCACTCTCACCCAGAGTGACTTACGATTTTTATACAACTGAGCAATTGAGGGTTAAGGGCCTTGCTCAGGGGCCCAGCAGTGCCAGCCTGGTGGACCTGGGATTCAAACCCATGGCCTTCTGGTCAATAGTCCAAAACCTTAACCACTCAGCTAAAAGCTCACAAAACACCTCAGGTCAAAGCTGACACACATTAGATGCAGTAGTTGGTGAAAAGCCATAAGTTCATTAGTACACTTTAGAGACACCATTGAAACTAGTTATCTGTATGAAGTGTAGCATAACAAAAGCAATACTTTTAACATGGCATGTGATCAGTATGGTTTTAAATAAAAATATATAAATGGTCATGTCGTGTAAAATAGCATCATACCTACAGTTAAATATCTTCCAGATGCTCAGAAGTAGACTTCCTACTTCCGCTATGTCACAGGAAATACACAATTTGATTGATTTTTTTCGCTCTTCCGAGGCTGTAGATGGCGCTGTTGAGGTTGAACAGAGTCTACGCATCATACCAGAAGTAGCACCAGAGCTAGCTTAGCACACGCCGTGAGTTGGCTTTTTTATTTATTTTTTTTATACATGTTATACGTTGTATACATTCTAGTGACTCTTATGAATGACATTTTAAATTAAAAATCTATGTGTGCTGTAACTAATTTAAAAACGAATGATGAGTTTTCATCTAGATGCTAATGCTAATTATTGCTAACTTGCTAATTATATTGTAAACATTAGCTTGTTGCTACCTCTAACGTATGTACATTTCTGAGTTCTGATGTTAATGCTTTGGCCATAAATACTTTAGCTTGTATATATAAAACAAGTATATAATTCATGTATGGCCAAAAGTTTGTCTACACCATATGTGATTCTTCCCCAAAATGTTCCACAACGTTGGAAGGACACAATTGTATTGAATGTATGCTGTAGTTTTACAATTTGCCCTTCACTGGAACTAAGGCATCCAAGGTCCATGAAGACATGGTTTGTTCCTGTTCCAAAATCTGATCTGTCCTCAATCTGACTAAACACTTTTCGGATGAACACTGACTGCAACAGACCTCCTTATTGTATACATCAGAGCCTGATCTCAATAAAGCTCTTGTGGCTGAATGAAATCCCAACATCTAGTGGAAAGCCTTCTCAGAAGAGTGGAGGTTATTATAAAAGCAAAGCGGGATTAAATGGGGAATGAGATGTTCAAGAAGCTCAGGTGTCTAAAAAAAAAAGTGTTCCTAGTCATGTCATGTTGTCAGAAACTTGCACTTCTGTGCAAAAGATATGGTTAACACTGTATTGGATGTGTATGCTATTTTTTCGCAAACACAAAAAACGCTAGCAAAACAGCAGAGCCACAATAAATAAATAAATAAATAAATACAACTTCAGCCAGCTGTTATTCTTAATCTCCAAGTTCTGATGAGCATTCATTCAATTTCTACCGCCTATCCGAACTTCTCGGGTCACGGGGAGCCTGTGCCACAGGCGTCATCGGGCATCGAGTCAGGATACACCCTGGACGGAGTGCCAACCCATCACACACACACACACTCATTCACTCACACACTACGGACAATTTTCCAGAGATGCCAATCAACCTACCATGCATGTCTTTGGACCGGGGGAGGAAACCGGAGTACCCGGAGGAAACCCCTGAGGCACGGGGAGAACATGCAAACTCCCCACACACAAGGCGAAGGCGGGAATTGAACCCCCAACCCTGGAGGTGTGAGGTGAACGTGCTAACCACTAAGCCGTTCTACCCTGTGTCAATCACAGGGTAGAACGGTGCTGACGAGCTGCATAGAAACAAATGGGCTACAATTAGTCCATTCTAATAAATTTAGAAACATTTCTTCACCCTATGGAACCAATTATTCCTGATGTTTAGCACACACAGGGTGAAGAAGTCCATGTGTCATACCCTTCATAATGCTTTTGTATCCAGAGTTGCATGCTGAATCCGAATTATCCTCATCTTAAGCAGCAAGTGTTCATGCTATTTCAAAATCCTGTGCATATTTATTAACTAGACCATATTTTCCCCCCACACACAGGAAACACTGCCTTGTGTTGACCCAGCACTGTAGGCCAAATGGCAGCAGCATCTTCATCATCATCCTCTGCCGGAGGGGTCAGTGGGAGCTCTGTTACTGGATCTGGCTTCAGTGCATCAGAGCTCATCCCCCCAAGAAAAGTTCTCTACACATATCCCAAAGGAGCTGGGGAGATGATGGAAGGTTTGCCAAATACCTTACTTCTGGTTTTTTGTTTGTTTGTTTGTTTTTGTTTTTTTAAGTCAGGGGTGTATTTTATGCAGAGTTATGTATTAGAGGCTGAAGACTGAATTTCACTGATTAGAATTGATCAGATTTTGCATGTGAAGACATGGTTCATCAAACAAAAACAGATTTTAGTGGCCTAGCCTAAATACCCCTCACTGTATTTATATAACAGTAGTTGCATTGTCAATATGTCAAGAATACAAATTGACTGGTAGCACAATTATGTATATGGAAGAACGGTAAGATCAACAAGAGTTCAAACAAATTGAGTTGTGTAATATACCAGGTTATTGTCCACATCCACAAAGTATAGTTTGAGCATGTGTAGATGTACTTTATAGAAATACCAGCTGCCAAGACAAAAAGTAAATAAATAAATTAGTTGCATGTAAAAGTTTTTCTACTTCCAATGAGTGCGGATGCCACACAAGTCTTGAGTCAAAGTTGTCCTACTTGAACACAGGAGTATGAATGTTGTGTTCTGCTTGGATAGTGAGCACAAAAAGCTAAATGAAGACCTAATTTGATGCTTAATTACATTCGTCAGATCTACCTCCTATTTACACAGAAGAGAATACCCCAGAGTCAGCCATGATACGATGCCTGGGGAACAGATGAGGTCACGTACAGGGCTCCTGTTACAGCTTTTTGATATCTGATCAATAGCCACTGTTGCCCCTGATTCTATTTGTGTTTTTATACAGTGTTTTTGTATGATGACACAGCGGACACTCATTTTCCAAATCCTTTCTGTTTGTAGGCATTCATTTCCATACCAAGTTATAATAGATATACTGAGGGGGGAAATGCACCATAATGTGCCATTTGTTTTTGCCCCAACTGTGTCGAAAGTGTCTGGGTCATTAATCCCCACACGGACGGTAATTTCCAGCCGTCTGCACTTTTTGTCTCCAGAAAGAACAGAGGGCATTAATGAGTGAAGCCCCCATTCTACTTTAGTCCTCATTGTGCTGGGTGAATTGGCATATCCTCAATCTCTGTGCTTAGCTCGGCAAGAGTTCTGGCTCGAACGAAAGGGAGCATGTTTATAACAGTGTTTGGGTATTTATAGACACACACAGACATACATTTATATAAAGGGAACATTGTATAGAGGAAAGACAGGATAGGACAGGGCTTTATGTTGCTCATGTCTAAGGTGTTAAATGGTGGTGTGTATAGATTTTACTAATTGAAATTTTTACATTTTACATATTTTGTGTGTGTGTAACAAACAGGATGTTTTACAGAGGTCTTTCTTTACTGTGTCTACTTTTTTTTCTACATGGCCTGTTGCATTCTCGAATCTAATTGGTCAGTAGGCATTGATTCATTTTAAATCACAGCAGTCTGCTGACAAGATTTATAATATTGCGCTTCAAACTACATGCACAGAGACTTGTATGGTGCACACTTCACTTAAGAATAGGCAAAAGTGTGTAACTGTCGATATGGTGATGTTTTCTGTGAGGGGATGTTTGTGGTGTTTTTGAAGGACTCTCTAGTGTCACAGCTTCAGGACATAATGTGCTTTCTGGTTTCTCTGTAACATGACAAGCAGCAAGTTTTGGAGTTAATAACATCAGGAAAGGAAAAAAGAGAGGCTTGTGTGGGAATGGCTGTTTATAGCTACAACAGTGTCAGTGATAACAGGGACTTCTTTGTGTCATTTGTATTGTTTCACAAGGTTAAACGTAAAACAGATGGGTTTTTTTTGGTTTTTTTAAATAAATAATCAATTGTGATGTCTGACAAAAGGTGGTGGTAATAGAAATTCTGACTTTCACACATTAATCCTTTCCTTATAAATATTTTAAACTATTTTGTGTTTTATTTGTTGGTTATTGATCCAGTAAGCAAAGGTATTTTATCACTAGCAGATATTTGAATTCTACTGTACAGTTTCACTCTTTACTTTTCAGACGGCTCAGACAGATTTCTGTGCGAATCGGTTTTTAGTTATCAAGTGGCTTCAACTCTAAAGCAGGTGAAGCATGGTAAGTTAAACATTGTTCTGATTTTTTTTTAACAATCAACAACAATAAGCTTAAAATTTGCTGCTAATTTAACTAAAAGCTTAAACCTAATACTAATGACTTATTGCTATTGTGTGCTTGTAGATCAGCAGGTATCCCGTATGGAGAAGTTGGCCAGCTTGGTGGAGGAGCTGGAGGCAGACGAGTGGAAATATAAACCTATTGAGCAGCTGTTAGGTTTCACAACATCATAGCTAACCGTATACTGCTTATATTAATTTATGGATCACAATACGTTTCTGTTTATCATTTTTTAACCAGAATGGAAACTTTTTTTCTTTTTCTTTTTTTATCATTTATTTATGCACCCTTTTTTTATATTGGAACTGAATACTTAAATGTAAATATACTTACTTATGTTACAGATCTTTCAGCAGACTAATCATGTGCAGAAGTGTACCAAAACTTTGACTTCTTACACATCTACCTGATCTGTGTGTGTGTGTGTGTGTGTGTGTGTGTGTGTGTGTGTGTGTGTGTGTGTGTGTGTGTGTGTGTGTGTGTGTGTGTGTGTGTGTGTGTGTGGAATAAAACTGCTTAAATCTGTGATTAAATTTAATAAATCAATTATTGCATTGATTTTTTTCATCCATTTCAAAGAGCTACATAGAAAGTCCAAACTGCAATTCTAGATATTGTGTAATATTCCTTTTTACTTTTAAAGCATGCACAGTATATGTAAGAAATAGATAGATAGGTTTGCTCAAACTTTTCTACAAATGTAGCCGTCTGATTTAGAAGCTGAAACATATCTTGTTTTTGTCTTCAGGAGCCCTGTGCTTTGTTCCACGCTCGTTCAGAGTTGCTATTAATTTTAGTGCTGTGGTCTGTGAGGTTATCCTCCCCCTCTCTGCATGTTTGTGTGAGTGAGAAAACGAGCGAGTGCATATAGCCTACTTGTAGCAGCTGTAGAAACAGGAGAAGACAAAGCAAGACAGAGGGGGTGCAGAGAGATAGCAAATAAAGCCCACACTCTTTGTCCTATAAAGCTAACTGCTGTGTTCAGAACAAGCTCACAGCATACTGAACACACGTATAATTCTAACTAATGTACCACTGATATCATGTTTTTTTCTGGTGGCTTTGTTTTTTTCTCTTTGAGAGCAGAATAAATGTTGCCCACTGAGCTTTGTTTATATATACTGCTTCCTGAATTTGCTATGTGAAACTCAGACTGCTGGTTGTTTTGCATCTGAATGAAAAGAGCATTGAGTAAACTTTGGGGAATGTACAGTACGTCCTGTTCTACGAGGGCGGGACCAAACGTACAGCGTATACTGCTGGATCTGACACATACTACATTTTCACCCCAACTCACAAACTCTCCCCTCTCCAAAACCTGTTATGGTATGTCAACAGTACTGTAACTTCTTAAAAAATATTGTTGTTATGTGCTGTACTGGTCATCCTGACTGCAAAGAGAACAATTTGTCCAGCTCTCACTTGTACTTCCAAATCATCCATGAACTGGCAAAAACTTATAAATTACACCCTTTTTATGAGTCAGGTGAAGTGTGCACATATATTCAGCAGGACAAACAGCCTCAGGTAAATCACTAACACAATTTAACTGAGTTCTAAGAATAAACTGCTCTGTTACGATTAAAGATATGCTGAATGGATATCCTAGGCTAAATGTCACGTCCTGGTTGTTGTGTGTTATCTGTTAATGAATACATTTCCACTGGGTTCATTATTAACTGATGTAATTTTATAGGTGTTTGTGTGTCGTGGGGATTGTTTTTGCCTCCAACATGGTTATCTTAATCAAAATCAAAATGTAAAACATACTCAGGATTAAAAGATATCTATAGCATTGACATAATTTGTTCACATCATACATAATTCATTAAAAATCATTCGTTATTAATATACAGAACAATCATTTTCTACTTCTCTTCCATAAGTTGTTAATGTACTAATTTCAGACAGCAGAAATTACTACAATTCTAAAGCCCAATGTTTAAATGAATATCTAAATAATAGGAACCAGCAAATAAAGGCATATTAACTATTTCTTTATTTGATCCATATATATTTTTATGTAGTGTATATTGTATATACATTATATACACTCAAACTAGCTGTGTTGGGAATAAAGTAATGCTGAAAAGGAATAACAGTGGCACTATATAAATTCATATAACCGATTAATCTATATATCATTGGGTTTTTTATGCATCAGATACTACATTTGTACATTTCAGGCCAGTTATCTCAGGTCTTTGTCACTCCCAGTACATTTTTTGCAGTCGGATGAAGAGTAAAATGACAGAATGTTGATTCATGCAAGACTGTGCAACATTACATCATACCGATTTCTGTCTCCACAAGAGGTGCTGTAGATTTCTCACCCAAATCAATGCACATTTATTAACCTTGTGTGGTTTTGTGTGCATCTGTGAGTGGTAACAAATAAAAATGTATTGAGACATAAACCACCGTAGGACTGATTTATATGGAGGGATGTAATGTTGCATCACAGACTGCAATCTCCTGTAGAACCTGCACCCTTTTCTGTGTACTCACTTCTTTCTCACAGATATCCAGCCTGATGCATGAGTGTACAAACAATGCATTGCGAGTGACGTCATAGTGCAGTCCATACAACCGTTACACTGATTGCTGTTTTAATGCATGTTTAATGCATGCATGCATGTTTTTATCGCATTAGATTTGGTGTTATTATTATTTTTTTTTTTATATATCATTTTATGACCAAAATGCATGCAATGATGTGTGATTGGTGTTTACATGTAGGTACAAATACACACAAACATGATATAAAACAGTGTTCCAAACACTAACTTTGTCCCAAATGTCCATATAGCTCGGACAAACGCACAGACAGGTTGTGTCCCAACTTGTTCTAGGTGAAACAAAAGACTACTTGCGGTGTTTTTCTCTTCCTCACCAAACAATGGTTTTGTGGGCGCTTGGTGTTACTGGGCAAAGTGGAACGCGCTGAACGTGCGCTAAAAGCTGATTGGCTGAGCTGTCTCTAGGGGGCGTGGAACTCTTCGGTGAGGCGGAGCTATATAAACAGCTTTGTTCTCGCTCATGACATCAGTGTTTGCAGAAGAGTAACTGCTGCACTGAGGGAAGGAAGGAGAGAAGCACTTAATCCGGCGTCTCGGTTCTTTGTTAGTTTAAGAGAGTAATTCGCCGAAAATTTGGGATATATCATCAACTACTGCCAAGACATTGCCTCTCGGTTTACTGCCACACGATTTCGGTGAGTGTCTGGAGGTTATTTTCATGTTAATGAGACTTGATTTTGTTTCTATTCAGTTGTCCAGTTTGCAAAACTGAGCAGTAGATTATTATAAGCATGTAGGATGAGATTAGATTAAATGAAACGTAGCAAAAGTTTATTTTCAGCTTTGATGAAACTCTTAAAGGGTTCATTTATAGCTTAAGTTGGCTTTAGATGTTTATATCTCAGTGGGTACTGACCAGAAGGTCATGGGTTCGAATCCCCTGAACAAGGCCCTTTTAACCCTCAATTATTCAGTTTTATACGTTGAAATGAAAATGTAAGTCACTCTGGATAAAGGTGCAAAAATGAAGCATCCAGAGAAACCCTGATGAAGCTTATTGTTCTAGAAACAAATACTGCATAAGCTTTTGAATCTCACAATATTCACAACACAAATTTGGATTTATATTTTTTTTATGCAAAAACTTTTGCTTCAACATTGTGTTCATTGCTTGATTTATTTATTGGACCCAAAGTTGTTTAGGATTCAGGAATCACTGAAGTACTATATATATTTTTTTTTTTTTTTTTTTTTGTCCTGGACACATTTTTATAAGTTGTTATCTTTCCTTCTCAGGTGTGAATAATTGAAGCACATCATTTGATCCTGTAGAGCTGAAGTTGAGGTTTGGAGTCATGCAGAAGACACAGAGTGAGAGTGTTTGGGCTGATGAAGCTCCACAGAGGCTGTCCTGGAGCGGCCTGGTGCAGAAACTCAGCAGTAGTAACAGTATAGACTCCGAATCTGAGCAGAGTGTCACAGACGATGGCTCAGATACTGGTAGGTTAAACATGATCTCTTTTATTTATTTTTCTAGTTTGGATTATTGGCTTTTTCTTTGTACTCGGGCTTTAAGTCATCTGCATATACTGTAAAGGTTAACATTTAAGATAAAAAGATCCTTTGTGCCTAAAGCCTAAAGGTTACAGTACTTACCATGAAGCACTCAGAAGTGCAAATCAACACTCCTAACACACAAGTGTTAAATTTGGTATTCTGAATTGCTTTAGAAAGCATGTTGCTATGAGCAACGTTGGTCTTGGTGAGTTCTAGAAACACCTGATCTCTGCAGTACGCATTAAAAAAAAACTGCATCATGACGTAATTAAGTCAGAACCTGCATGTTCCGTATTGTAATGCTGTATAACAATTTCTTGTTACTCGGCATGGTGTAAAGCAAATTTTCAATCTTTTCCAGGTTCCGTATCTCTTCCTGACTTGTCTGCTATGGATGCTGACACGTTCTATGACCCGACAGAAGAGAGCCTCTGTAAAGAAGTAGTCCAACAGATTGCTCTTAGCCTGATTGAAGCAAAAGGCTGCACATTGCACTGTGCCAAACTTCTTATTCCCAACAAGCTGCTAGAACACATAGGGAGCGAGCTGGTGCAGCTGGCAGCAAGTGAGCCATGTGGCCTCCGGGGGGCGCTCATCGATCTGTGTGTGCAGCAGGGAGAGATGTTTCACAGTGTAAGCCAGATTGCTGCTGACCCCTGCGTTGTCCCCACCTTTCAGCTCACTCTTGTCCTCAGGCCCGAGTCAGGAGGCATATGGCCGAAGATCCAGGGCTTGTTTATTGCCAAATCTTCATCACTGCCTTTGAGAGCTGCCCTAAAACTCAGCACTGGCTTCAGAGTGATCAAAAGAAAACTGTACAGCTCAGAAGAGCTGCTTATTGAAGAATGTTGAGCCACAAGGACCAAATCTGGGTATTTCTGAGGCATTTATGGCTCTGTGAGGTCAACGTTTTAGTGATCTGAACCAAGGACTTCAGATAATACTGTGTCGATTGGCTTTATATTGATTATCTTACCAGATGTTGCAGGTCTCACTTTTGTCACCAGGGTGTTTATACAAAAAAAAGCATAGAGTACAAAAATGTAATTGCATCCTCATATTCACCGATTGCTGTATGTACGTTATAGATACTGCATTCATTATATTGCACTTCTTTCAGGCAGTTCTCAAACCTGTTTGGTGCCGTTTTGTCTACTGCTTTGAAATGTTTACCTCACGTTTTATTTTCTGAAAATGACTGGCAGCTATTTCATTAACCTGATTTACCCGTGTCATGTTTTTTTTTTGTTTTGTTTTTTGTTTTTTTTTAAATCCAGCGAGCATTTTCTGATCCAAGGATGATCTTTTGTTTAAAATGGGTTATTCGCATCTTAATTGTTTTTAAACACCGTTATCATGCATATTCACTTGTGCATCATTATTTATTTGATATTCAAATGCTGTTACATTTTATACGTGCATTAAGGAAAATCAGAAAATAAAATATTTTTGAAGAAATCTTTGCTTCATTGATTGCTTTTGTTCACCACACTGAGCTTCACCATTGTGCTGCAAAATCCCTACAATACGGTACAAAAATACTTTATAGAAGGGTTCCTTAGAACAATCAACCCATTAATCATCCAGGCCCTATATATTCTTTTTTTTTTTTTTTTTAAAGCATTGCCTCTGATTTAGTTTTGCAAGGAAGACTACAGCAAATAGCTGTTTGTTTCTAAAATGTAGCTCAATTTCTGGAATAAGCAGCAATTGTTTAAATTAAATTTTGAACTTCACAAATGGAGGCAACTTTTAAAAATTCTGTGATCTGACATTCAAAAAGATTAAAATTAAATTCTTTAAAACTGAAACCCATGTGGGGACAACATCCAAACTACACAGACAGTAACTTGATCAGGATTGATCGCAGAACACACACTGCAGTTATTTTAAAAAAAAAAAAGGCAAGAATTAAAACACCTCGATCTGCAGATACCAGTCATCAGAAATCAATTAAGTTCTCGTATACTTCTATGCTCTGAATTTCTGCTGAATGCTCTAATAAACAAGCTCCACCATCTGACTGGCTGAATTCAGGAGCTTTTTACTCTTCCATATCACAGAGCTGGAGAATAAGTGTTTTTCTTGTCCGTGTCTATATAACTAACCGATCGGTTTCCGTAAAGTACAGAAAGACAGTTTACTGAAATGTATCAGTAAACCATCAAGCATTTTTGTGTTGCGATGCTTTTTAGGAACAGCCCATTTGGATCAGGTTTAAAGAAAACAGGAAAAACCTTAAACTGTAACTTTCCTGTGAATCTGTATTTCAGCTTCTGAGAAAAACAAGCAACTTTCACACATTTTAAATTTATGTTTTACCAACTTAATGATATAACACTGTTTTCAAATGGTGTATGACTGTGTGCTCTTATGAAATCCTTATTCAGTTAGAAAAACTTTCCAAAGCGAAAAATCTTGAGAGAAAAATATAAAGTGCATCAGAAATATAAATCCAGCAGAGACTGGTATGATCCAGACGTGACTACTGACTGCTGAGGAACGTGAGCCACTGCATGTTTTAGTTTACACAGCCTGCCAAATTCTACCATGAGTCAAGCGCACCCACACACACACACACACACACACACACACACTCATTCTTCCCCTTTCTGAAACACAAACACAGCTACCAGTCCCACCCCTGTACACACAATATAACATTTCCTCAGCACAAACCCAACACAAAACACACCAACTTGTAAGGCTGAAGTGTGGCACATCAGATTTTATTGTTCTGTTCTCATCCACAGGAGAAGCACTACAACAGATTTTTTAGACAGCATTGCAAAATGTAAAAATAGACATATCATACTTCAAATAAAAATCCTGATCCTTGAATAAATACTATATAACTAAAGAGCAGTGTAAATTCTAGTGAAGATAAAAGGGTTAAAGAATGGAGTATTTATTCATCTTCATTTCATATTAATGCTTATTTAACCTGTGACCTAATCAATAAAATCCTGCATAGCTAAATCTCAAATGTACAGTTATATAAATTAATAATTTAATGCAACGTGACTAGATCGTGGTCTATACGAAACCGATTAAAAATATGTAGACGACCCTATGCAAGTTTCAGCCTGATGGGAATTAAATGCGTTTCAGATAGATAAAAAGATTGGATCATTTAATAACTGAGGTATTGCTCAGGTCTGGAAAGGGCTGGAGGAAGAAGATCCTTTTCTTTACAAACCCTTACAAAATTATCCTTCACTAACAAGTATCTCTCTTTGTCTCTCTGTAACACACAAAACAATACACACACACACACACACACACACACACACACACACACACACACACACACACACACACAAACACACACACATACATATACACACATACATACACACACAGACAGACAGACAGACATATACACACACACACACACACACACACAGACATATACACACACACACGTAGAAATCTCTCCTTGGCTCAATGTCACTAGTTTGCCACCGCTTTTCTTGGAAGATTCAATTTTATACCTAAAAAACAAAAGAAATCACAATCAGAATCAGATTTATTCACCAAGTAGGTTTTACACACCCAAGAAATTTGATGCCGACTGTTTGTGACCCTCAAATGTACAGATAGAATAAGGACACTATACATTTAATTGACAGACAACGCTATACAGGTAAATTAGATATACAGATTATACTGTTTGCAAAATACACAATATACAGTAGCAAATGAGTGAGTAGTGCAAGCTGCAATAGTGTGTGTAATGTATGTGTTACAGTGCAGAATAACTCATGTAAAGTCAAGTGCATCAAGTTGCATGCTGGTGCTTTTAAATGGCACGTCGTATAGAATTCAGTCCAGCAGTTTAAGAGGGTGATTGTGAAATGTGCCTGGAATTGGTCACGATGACATGAACGTGACGCTCAGCGTGTGGTGGGGCTGTAAGGTCTTCTCACACTGATAAAGGTCAGCTATGGACCTCCTAAGTATAAGGTCACGTTTTAGAAAGTCACTAAAGCATTGATAAGGGACTGAAAGAGGACACTGACAGAAGAGAACTCTGTAAACATGGTAATAGTGACGATCCTTTACTGCTGTTTACACTCCTTTTTGTCCAATCATTTCTATTGTGCAGCAAAGTGCTTTAAGTGCTACGTAAACAATTGTCTTTTCCTGGGCCTGAAATGTGCCCTTTTGTCTCACGGATGTTTCACAGCATTAAACGCAACTATAAAATGGTTAATGCTTCATTAGCTGACATGGCATTCATCAATAAATTTAAAACCGGAATCGCTAGGAAGCTGGTGTGGATACGGCTGGATGATGTTGCTGTTAAGAAATAATAAACAGTGCTTCGTATCGAGCCACATCACACCTTCCTGTGGGTGATTATTTGTTTTATAACAGCATGTCCTGTTGTATTTATTGCCTTAATGCACCATTAGGGAATTTCAGCCTCAGTATCTTACCAAAAATCTCTTAAATAGTTAGTAACAAAATATGACAGGATAAGATAATTCTGTATTCATCCCACAACTAGGAAATTTGCAGACATTTGCATTATTAGTGACTTCTGCAGAAAGAAATGACGTAATACAACAGATTAACTAACATACGATAGGTTGCAAAAATCCATCTTGACCTAACGTAGAAGTGAATGCACAGTCATAAACCATTCATATATTTGTCAATCTGTAGGAGCTAATCACATTTGTATGTCCTAACTATTCATTTTCTGCACCTGGATAGTAGGGATTCAAAAATGATTTCAGGGCAGTCACACTTACATTAGGGCTGTATGGCTGAGGATGCCATTTGGGCTGTTCATTTTGTAAACATTACAAACTCGTTCTGTTTAAACGAATAAATCATGGTGTCAAGCAGCATCACACATTTCTCCTTCTCACCTGCCAGGATCATGCTGGATTAGCAGTGAACTTAAGTCTGAACCTCGGCCAGTCTGGAGCAGCTGGGTGTGTTCATTCTCTGAGCTCTCTGATATAGGTCACTGTCACCAAAATAGCGTGCACGGTACAGCAAACCTTCCTCTGTGGACACACAAACACAGCAATACCGATCGTTTTAAACACTCTTCTTTTCAGACTTGCTTACTTGCTTAGACTTGTGTGTGTGTGTGTGTGTGTGTGTGTGTGTGTGTGTGTGTGTGTGTGTGTGTGTGTGTGTGTGTGTGTGTGTGTGTGTGTGTGTGTATATGTGTGTGTGTGTGTGTGTGTTTGTTTTTCAGTTACTGTTAACATTTCGATAGAACGTTTAAAAGAGGAAGTCTCAAATGAGTTTAATGATGAAGCAGATGATGGAGTAAGAGTTAGAATACGTGTGAATCAAGAAACCTGGCCTAACTTTTATGAATCATGATGCAGTATGACGTGCCTGCTTCTGAAGAAATAACCAAAAAACCCAAGCCACACAATAGGAGGAAATGATTTGTGGTTTTGTGGCTTTGTCTGGAGGCCGAACGCGGACAGCTGAGCGAGTATTGCTGAGTCAGGAACCCAACTGAAATTCACTGAAACTCTAAATGACTAAAAAGTCACGAATAAAGTAGAACTGGAGATTTTTTTTTAAATAAATAAGACTATATTCTCTGTCTATCTGCAACAGCATTAGAACTGTTTTATTATAATATATACTGTACTGGGAATTATACTACACATCAGAATGACTAGACAACAATCTTCAATTTCTACCTTTTAGTGCAGACACATCAGGCACAATAATAGCTGGGTCCAGTACTACACACTATGGGCTTACACTATGCACTATGTAGTCTACTACCTAGTGTATGAAATGTTAGAAGGGTGGTATCGTCTCTACTGAAACACCAAAAATATCTGGAAGTCTAAGCAGCTTCCCGGCAAATGATAGCAACGGCAGCAAATGCAAGTAATGTGACGCTGTTAGCTTTAGCAGGATATTGTGAATTAATGTAGACTTTTGTAAAATAAATGGCACAATATGTGCTAATTTAAAAGTCATTTGTAAGATCTAATCTTTCTTTTGAGTGTTGTCGTCTAAAATGTTTCTCATCCAGTGTCAGCACCTGGTGGCCCCGTCCCTCGTCCACTACACATGCAAAGCTGCAACCGTCGAGTGCATGAAGTGTCCAACATTTCATACTTCATTGTTATTTATTTAGTCCATCATCTGGGTGCTCAAAGGGTGCTTCATTTTCATTGTGAACACACTACTTGCTGTTTCTACTACACTATAGCACAGAATAGTGCAGAAGTTTGCAACTTGGGATAAACCTAATCTTAACGCAGGAACAATTACATTTCAGGTTAGTCGATGCAAATCTGGATCACCTTGCTAGTTTTACATTCATCCAAATAGATTTTTAACAAATGCAATGCAAAGTACAAGGTTACTTTAATAGTCACATGGAGATGGCCAAGTTAAACAATCAGTACTTCATCTGGTCTGAAAAACTAGTAATGAGTCATTGGGAAAGAGTGAAAGAGTGAAAGAGCTTCATCTGAACAAGTTATAAATTATAATTAGGAATTGCTGCATACATGCATCTGCAGTATTAAGTGCTATTTTATGGGACTGGAGTGGATTAGTGGATAAACCTGCCATGATCAATATTATTCTTACAGCAGGGTTTAGATGATTTGTTGAAATCTTGTCTCCTTTCATCCAGTAATTTTATGTCCTGCTTATCCTACACAGGCTAATGTCTATCTCATGGCACAAAGTGGGAACACCCTGGATGAGATGCCAACCCATCACATGGCACATTCACACACACTCCCACACCCATACATACACTACGAACAATTCAGAGATGCCAATCCACACGGATATACATGGAGGAAAAGCCCTGAAGCACAGGGAAAACACAAGCTCCACACACAGGGAAAAAAATAACTAACCACATATGGATATTATTCAAGCTTTTAAAGAAAATTTTATAAATTTTTTATATATAATCAGCATATTCTACCAATTAAGTGCTATTTAAAGGACGTGGCCTAGACACGGTTGAGAAATTCTTCCTATTGCTTTTTTAAAAGGATGCAAATTTAAAGATGTGATTGAGAAACTCACATCCCGTTGCATGTCTAAGCAAGAAAAGCCTGGCAACGTTAGAGGTGTTAGCGGTGACAAAAAAATAAACTGAGCAGCGATGTACCTTGTAAACTACTCTAAACTCTAATCTCTAAATACAGCTCTATAGAGAAATAGGAGTGAGTCTGCTCATTTAAAGCATCGTAGAACTTCTCTTCTTCAAGAGTTCTAACTGGGAAATGGGAGATGAAGAATGAGCTGAAATTTTCTGTTTATCAATTTATTAATCAGATGTATGAAGGTGTGGTGTTAAGATGAATGTGTTTGTGGGAAGACCGTACTGTGTTGTTTCTCCTTCCAGCAGTTGTTGCGAAGGGTGGAGATGTATTCGTCCTCTACGCTGCGTTCCAATTGCCTCAGGTTCATGCCGCTGTACTCCTGACTGAAACGCTCGCTGACGTAGTACGGCACATGCAGGGTCTCAGTCAGCCGCTTGTGGGTGTGACCTGCAGAACTGGAACCCAAAACAGCACAAGTGATATAAACGCAGAGAAACAGCACGTGTACATGAGGTGAGGTGTGGAGGAATCCTCGGTTCAAAGGTCGGGTTTCAAGGTCTACAGTATAAAGTCTGTAGACTTTTTATTATCCGTTCATCGGCTCAACTCAATCAGGGAGCAAAAGAGAAGGAGATACGGTGATGGCTGAAATCTCTGAAACACTTCTCTTTCAACACAGAGTGCATGTGATCGACAGTCAGGGTCAAAGAGACAAGTGAAGAGATCATGTTCTCATGTTATACTGTGGCCCAACTCAGTCCACTCTGCTAAGGGATCGTCACGCCGGGACAGCCTGATTGAGGAGGATCACATGAAGGTTCGGTTAAAGACTGCTAGTAAGGAACAGCAGACATATACGGCTTAATATTTTATTTTATTTTTTTAAAGAAAGAACAAGGAGAGTGCCAGAGCGCCTAAAGAAATTCATCATATCTTTTGTGACATTACACCCAGGAAAAAAATAAAGTCTAACTTTTTTTGTGCTGTATGTACACATTATAACCATCATCGTCAATGTGAATAGAACATTTTAAAACATTCTGGAGAATTCTTAAAAATTATTTAGTGAAATAGCTGGTTAGAGACTGTGACCAGCCCTTACAGTAATACTTGAACTTGTGAACAAAAACCAATGAACCTTCAGATCAAACCCCAGGTTAACCTGACAAATTGTAGTGGTTTATTTTGCATCAGAATAAAAACCAAGGGTTTATTGAAGATTCCATTGTTAGTAAGTGCATGGTAGTGCAGAATTCACCATGGGTGAGAAAGTGCTTAAAAAAGTTATAGACAGGCAGAAGTAAGGTGAAGGGTACAAAAAAAATCTGTAACTATCCCTCTGAGTACTCTTCAGAGCATCAATAAGAACTGGAAAATGTATGGTACCACCAGCAAGTTGCCTAGATCAGGCCTTCTGTCCAAACTGGATGACTGAGACAAGAGGACATTGATCAGAGGAGCTACCAAGAGGCCAAAGGCAACTTTGAAAGACTTACATGGCTTTATGTCTAGGACTGCTGGGTCTGTACATGTGATAACTATCTCATAATCTTTACACCAAGATTATTTACACTATGCAAAAAACACACCCGGAAGACTCTGATGCCAACTGGCAAAAGGTGCTATGGTCTGATGATGCTATATTTAGTGAAAAGCACACAGCACACCACCCAAAACATACCAAACCTACTGTGAAGCATGCTGGTGGCAGCATTATGTCTTGGGGGTGTTTCTCTTCAGCAGGAACAGGGCGATTGGTCAGGATTGAAAAGAAAAAGGATGCTACCAAGTACATGCAATTTTTTTCTGCTAGACAGCTGAAGATGGGAAGATCATTCACTTTACAACACGACAATGATCCTAAACATACTGCCAAAAAAACAACACAATGGCTTAAGAACAGTAAGCAGAACATACTTGTGTGGCCAAGTCAGAGCCCTGACTTAAATCTGATAAGAATCTGTGGGTGGACTTGAAGAGAGCAGTGCTTTGCAGCTCACCATGAAATTTGACTAAACTTGAGCAATTCTGCAAGTAAGAATGTATAAATATTCCCTAATCTAGGTGTGCAAAGCTAGTACAGGCATATGCAAATATCCAGTAAGATTAATGGTGTAATTAAAGCAAAACGTGGCTCTAAGAAGTATTAGATCAGGAGTCTGATGACTAAACTCAGTTATTCTAGTTTCCCTCTCTCTCTCTCTCTCTCTCTCTCTCTCTCTCCATCTCTCTCAATTTGTAAATAAATAAATAAAACTAAAATAAAAATAACTGAAAATAAATAAATCTGGAATTTTCTTTTTTTAATGATTTCAATTTCAGGCTCTATGACAAAATAATGTAGCTATTTCAAATGGGTATGATGATATATATATATGTTTAAGACAAAAGAACATCATATAAAAAACATTATCATGACTGGAACAGGAAGCTGTTATAAGGTTTCAATGAACATGCAATGACAAGGCTAACCCCAGGAGCGATAACATGAGTTCATCATGAGTGGGCCAGATGACTCAACGTGTCTTTACAAAGACACGGCAATCATGTACAGAATGTTTTGTATATAAAATCAATTTTTTAAAGTCAATTTTTTTTCAGTGTGACTGAGAATTATGTCAGAGTAGCCGAATTGGCTGCGTCAGCTGGAACAGGCTGGTCGCTCCATGAATATGATTATCTATTGATTAACAGGCTACTCGGTGATGACATCAGCACACAACAGCTGGATTATCCAATAGTACTACGCGTTCACACGGCCATCACGTCCTCACAGGTCTTGCCATACCTCCACTGAGTGAACAGTCTGGATCAATAAGCTGTCAAATCAAGTCCAAACTTGCTTTACACCCTTCACTGAGGCCACCTTGTTCATTATTATTATTATTATTATTATGAACCATCATAATATTTTAATGAACTTAGTGATAACTGAGCATAAAATGAAGCTAAAGATTCCAAGAAATAGAAGTTAATACAGAATAGGTTTTCCTTTCAGATTTGTCAAAATACCATAGAGGATTAAACAGTGTCATTTGTATTAACATAAAGTGGCTTTTGTGTGATAAATAACCTTGTGCCAGGATTTTTGCCTGACTACATACTGCATATCTATGTCTGTGTGTGTGTCTGTGTGTGTGTCTGTGTGTGTGTGTGTGTCTGTTATTGTGTGTGTGTCTGTGTGTGTGTGTGTGTGTGTGTGTGTCTGTGTGTGTGTGTGTGTCTGTGTGTGTGTGTGTGTCTGTGTGTCTGTGTGTGTCTGTGTGTGGGTGTGTCTGTGTGTGGGTGTGTCTGTGTGTGGGTGTGTCTGTGTGTGGGTGTGTCTGTGTGTGGGTGTGTCTGTGTGTGGGTGTGTCTGTGTGTGGGTGTGTCTGTGTGTGGGTGTGTCTGTGTGTGGGTGTGTCTGTGTGTGGGTGTGTCTGTGTGTGGGTGTGTCTGTGTGTGGGTGTGTCTGTGTGTGGGTGTGTCTGTGTGGGTGTGTCTGTGTGTGTGTGTCTGTGTGTGGGTGTGTCTGTGTGTGTGTGTCTGTGTGTGTGTGTCTGTGTGTGTCTGTGTGTGTGTCTGTATGTGTGTCTGTATGTGTGTCTGAGTGTGTGTCTGAGTGTGTGTCTGAGTGTGTGTGTGTGTGAATGTGAGTCGGTGAGGCAGTGAGGGAGTGTGTGTGATTGTTAATGTAGACGGTTGAGCAAATGAATGCCAAAGTGGAGGGTTTGGTGTCTATGCATTTGATATTTGAAGACAGATCTTTAAATTATAATCAAATCCTTGGGATAAAGGTGTGTGTGTGTGTGTGTGTGTGTGTGTGTGTGTGTGTGTGTGTGTGTGTGTGTGTGTGTGTACTGGACACTTACGGTCTGTAGTGGAGGCTATAAGGAGGTTCAGTAACCATCATCTGGCTGAGAGTGGACACAATAACAAGGATGATGATGGGCATGAGCTGGACGAAGAGAGCCAAGCCACCCTGTAGCACAACACACACACACACACACACACACACACACACACACACACACACACACACACACACACACACACACACACACACAAACACAAACACACACACACACACCTTAAATGCAACGTATTTAATTTTTTCTACTGGCATAAACCAAAGCCTAGTCTAACTACTATGCTGACCAAAACTAAACTTAACCAAAGCTAAGACCAAACACAGAAATACAGGTCGAGTGTTAAATTCATTAATTTTAATAGTACAAATAAATCATATTTATATGTGAGGTTCAACAAAATAGCCAGCAAAATGACACCCATACCCTAACAAGAACCTTGAGGAAAAATTATAAGATATAAAAAGTCAATTAACAGGTGAATTATTCAAGAACATTTATTACGTCCTTTCTGTAGCGTACACGCCTCACTGCTGCCCCCTACTGATTAACACGAGCCAAAGGTCTTACTGTACATCCTCCTGCTACCTCCATCTCCATAAACAATACCATGGTGGTTTAGCAAAAACAAAAGCAATGCACTACAAGAATTAGTGCCCAAGTAAATTTACATAAAATAAAAAAAAATCCTGCAAGCCCAAACTCTACTGAAGAACTCCACATGGACAAAAGTTTATGGACACCAGATCTAGTCAAATGTGGTTCTTCCCCAAACTGTTGCAACAAAGTTGTATGCACACAATTGTATTAAAATGTATAAAATCTATTTTTTATATGTCTTTCCTTCACTGAAAACAAGAGGCCCGATTCTGTTCCAGCATGACACACCAGAGCACAAAATAAGAAAGCCTTCAACAAGCTCATGGTGTGATAGTTAGTTGTCCACGAACTTTTGATCACATAATACTGCCTTTATTCATTTATTTATTACAATTAAATTCACTCACATAATTGCATAATAATAAATTGTCCCTAGCAACTGATCAAACTAAACGTACCCGATTATCCACATCAGCTACAGATAACTGAAGTACAAAAGTAAAAGAAAGCTCCAAAGCTCCTGCATGTTTACTCAGATTCAAAGAGCTATTTGAGGGCATTTTACTTACACGTCTTTCTTCCCGTCTTGCGCCGTTCCTCTGGCTGAAGTGCATTCGCCCGTTGCTGTACATGTGAACGTTACCTGTGAACACGACGTGACGTAAAATAAAGCCACAAACAGGTCAAGCTTGTAGTTAATTAAGAAAAATTAAGTCACTTACTAATACGGTAATGTCTCAAATACGCACTGAAAACACAACGAGTAGATTACAATAGC
The DNA here is from genome assembly GCF_022655615.1 of Tachysurus fulvidraco. Taxonomy (NCBI): domain Eukaryota; kingdom Metazoa; phylum Chordata; class Actinopteri; order Siluriformes; family Bagridae; genus Tachysurus; species Tachysurus fulvidraco. Next base: position 10,170,122 of record NC_062525.1, on the reverse strand, counting down.
TTGTCCAAGATCTATCAAATACTTTCAACAGATGTGCATGGTTACATACACCAGGATATTCATAATCAGATACCAGTATTCAAATCGCTGCTCAGCTTTTTATTACGCGCCATAATAACACAAGATCACTGAGGAGATATGAAAAAGAAAAGCCACATCTGGAAATATGTTGCTGCAGAGAGGGTGTGTATCTGTGCCTAATTGAACAATCACACAGATACTTACTAGATGGAAATCCTCCTCCAAAGAACATGTTAAATACATCCTCTGGGGAGATATCGGGCTGGAAGTCTCGTTCGGAGTGTCTTCGTCTGCCAGCACAGTTTTTCGCCTCACCATACTGATCATAGTGACGCCTCTTCTCCGGGTTGGACAACACGGCGTACGCATTCCCAATAGCTGCGTAAAACAGGAATATATACAGAACATCTGGAAGCTCTGGCCTAGAATGCAATGTATATAAGATGCATACTGCATACAGCTGTTAGAACACTGGAGAGTTGATGAAAAATAAATGACAAAAAAGGATGTTCCATAGCCTAATGTATAATAAAAAATGGTGTACATCAGAGTGTCGAGAGAAGATTTGAAGTAAATAAGCAACGTGACTCACCTTTAAAAGCTTCAGTAGCTCCAGGTGCATGGTTCTTATCGGGGTGAAACTTTAATGCCAATTTCCTATATGCCTTTTTAAGGTCCTCATCTGCTGCATCTTTCTGCACCCCAAGAATCTCATAGTAGTTTTTACATTGTTTTATTCTGCCAAAAACACAGAAAAACAATGATATGAGGGCAAGATTAGACTCTGGATATGTCTTCTGTGTAAATAAGGCACTATCTAACCTTAACCACAAATTTACAGACGTCTAAAATGAACTGGAACTGAGGAAAAGAGACGAAATAAAAAGTTGAACACGCTTTAACTCAGGCCAGAAAATGGAAGTCGTCCCTGTTTGATTTTGTCCGTATTCAGCACTGAATTTGCATCAGACATCTGAAGGTGTCATCTTCAACCATTAATATTCTGTCTGATTATCCACACTGAGGTAAAAACGTCTCACGCTGAAAGCCAACCGTGTCTGATGCATTTTATATCAGACGTTCATACATCACGTATATTTATATCATGCGTTCATTTGTTTATTGACTGAAAGTCCATTTCCACTCCACCAACAGAATGGAAAGATATTGTACTGGTTACAGGGGTTAAGCAGAAATCATGATCTAAATGCAGCTCACACAGGCTGGTTGGCGTTTTGTTCTTTTGGGGTTTTTTTTTTACAATACAAGGTTTCTTTCATGCAAGTTAATAGCAAAGCTTCAGCAAAAATATTTCTCCTTTTAAAGCGATTTGAGGAAGCTACATGTCCTCTCTCTTTATGTGCCTTGTAGCCCAACATGACTGGCTGATTCAGCAGGCATGATAACAAAGGTTACTTAGCGAGTATATGGCGGTTAACTGGGTTAACTTGATTTCTAACAGACTACCGATAGGCTGGGTGGACCTCGTGCAGGTGGTAGGGTTCTTATCTTTTTCTTTTTGTATTTCTGTTTCCTCTAAACAACACACAGAAAGTGTCAGCATAAATACAAGAAAACCCTAAGACTAGGTCACACCTTCGAATTGGAGCAAAATTCATGCAGGAAATAAGAATTAGGCATGTTGAGTCTGACAGGTGGAAATTTCACAGACACAATCCAGTACCTTTACCTTTTCACAGCATCTGCTTGTTCTGTAGTGAACACTTTGGCAGATTCAGGTCTCTTCTCCTCTGCAGCACTGTGGTTATTAGCGCTGGGCTGGTTTTCCTCAGGACTCTTGCCATCTGCTGCAAAACTGGATGCATCACCATTCTGCTGCAGAGACTCCAACAGTGCTGCAACCACCAAAAGCAAAAGAAAGTGAATGTTGAAAAAGAAAAACACAGAAATAATAGCAATAAGCTAAAGCATTTCCACAGCACGCACTGTGGTGGGAGATATAGCGACAATATCATCGCACGATAATTCACTATAAACGATATCACCATATATAATTTTGCTGAGGTTTTTTTTTCCAGAGAATTTTGGCCAGCATTTATGAAAACTTATGAATTCTATGAAGAAATTAAAGATAATGAAATCATTGGTGAGTAAAAATGAAGCACTGACACTTAAAGATACTTATCACATTGCCCAGTTCTAGCTTTTATGCCAGTGCCAACAATAATTAGATTGTCATTAATTCAGAAATTTTAAAACAGAAAGATCTTATTCTCAGCACAGTTAACTAATGTGTGCAAGAATTTTTAAATACATTACACAAAACACAGCATCAGGGAATTTACTCTATTTCAACCGACCCCAAGAACCTGAAGTAAACATTGAAGGAAGGAGTCCAGTCACTGTATGTAGGATTATTCCACACTCAGGAAAAGCATGGAAAGACTAAAAAATGTTTGAATAAAAAAAAGAATAAAATGTTAAACCCTCCCACTTCAGGGTGTTTGTGTTAAAAAAAACTGTTGCCTCTCAGCACAGGATAATGATTTTTTTTTGTCCATAATAACTTAATTTATATGAATAATAAACTGGTGATTTGAATCAGGAGCGTTAAAGTAATGGGGTGGAAAAAGGTGTAGTACTCTGATAAACACCCACATGACAAAATAATTCATCTTGAAAAACTGCCACTCATTTTTAATCCCACTGGATTATTGCTATCGTGTTACATTACATATCCCATTTTCAAAATTTATCCATCAAGCTGCCTTGAATCTTAACATTTACATTATTTAGCAGACACCCTTATACAGAGCGAATTACATTATCTCATTTTTTTTATACAGCTGAGCAATTGAGGGTTAAGGGCCTTCTTTAGGGGCCCAAAAGTTGCAGCTTGCTGGACCTGGGATAGAACTCACAAACTTCCAATTGGCTACCACATGCCCCACACAATAACTACACAACAACTTTGATTAGAATAAATTACAAGACAAATGTTTAACAACTGTGCCCTGTGATGGGTTGGCACTCCGTCCAGGGTGTATCCCGCCTTTATGCCCGATGACGCCTGAGATAGGCACAGGCTCCCCGTGACCCGAGGTAGTTCGGATAAAGCGGTAGAAAATGAGTGAGTGAGTGAGAGAGTGTTTAACAACTGAACAATTCAAAAAACATATTCTCTGTAAGGTGTCGGGCTACCAATCGGAAGCTAGGTGTACTTTCTCAGTCAAGGGTCTGTAAAAATTTTGGGAAAACATAACTTACATGGGGCTGGCAGAATACCCAGTGTTTATACAGCTGTGTTATCTCTACCTAATCACTGCAGGAAGTATATAAGATATACATTTATTCATCCCACAATGGGGAAATTTCACTAAAAGTATATAAATAATATGCAGCAGGAAGACTATGTAAATATAGCAATACAGACTGTTATCGGTATGTAAAGGTTTACAATGTTGACACGTTTATATACACATACACACACCACTGTAGATGGTAATAGCAGCAGCAGCAGTAACATGTAAATAACATGTTAAACATAACATGTTATGTTAAAATTTATTTAACTCATTTAAATGTTTTAAAAACTGTATATCCTGCACTTGCTGCTATTGCTCTATGTTTAGACCTAAACAGCATTTCGTTGCCTTGTACGTGTGTAATGACAAAAAAGTTGAATCTAATATGTTTTCTTTAACTAGTGTTAACTCAGCTTTAGTTAACATTAAATACCATACCAAACTTTAACACCGAAAGACGGTGAAACGTTAAAGAAATTAGTCTTCGTATTAATCGTTGTTGGCGATAAATGAACCAGTGCACCTGCATTAAAACTTGTCATTTTATGTTTACAACATTTAGTAACATGCTGTAATTATTTAAAAGTAAGTTGACTTATTTTAGTCATAAATGGAAAAAAAAGTCTACATGAGCATATTCAGCTGCATTTAATTAACATTTAAACAAAATACAGGCTTACCATTACTTGCGATTTGTACATGTAATTGCATTTTTGTGTGTGGCTCAGTGATGGATGTGTGGTTACGGTGTTGGGCTTCCAATCAGAAAGTTGTGAGTTCGAATCCCAGGTCAACAAGCTGCTACCGTTGGGCCCCTGAACAAGGCCCTTAACCCTCAATTGTATAAAAATTATATAATGTAAGTCTATTTGGATAAGATAAGGGTGTCTGGTAAAAATGCAGTTAAATGTAATATGACAGCTAGTCACCATCACGTCTGACAAACAACTACAAAACCACATGTTTACAAATTTCACAGAATTTCTGCATGCATTTGTTTCATGTAGTTACAATAAAAATGACACTAATAATAATAATAATCTAACACTAGATCAACACCCTAACGACCCTTAAGTGATAATACACATACTTCACAACATGACAAAGCTGATTGCTGTCTCTAATGTGAAATGAAAGATGTGACTAAAGCAAAGCTAGTCGGATTATCACCGCTTACCGTCTGCCTTTTGTGTCGGAAACAATCTCTGTGCTTTCTCTAAAAACCGTTTCGCTTTATCAGCTTCGTTACTCTTTATAGCTTTGATTGCAATCTCAATGCACCGTTCGGCTTCGTCCTTGTTTACTTCCATTACGATCTATATACAGTCTTCAAAATGTAGCTAAATAAATAAACAAACACTTAGCATTTCTAAGCGGCGCCTCTTGATGACGTTTACTCTTGTCTTTCTACGTCGCATACTGACGTATTCTCCCTGTGTGTGCCGAAAAAGATTGTTATGTTTACCTCTAATATGTTGTGCTTTTCTATGTGTATGGAATATAGCAGTGTGATCGTTACAATAATAATGCAATACAATACTTTTATGGCCACGGTGCTGTGAAAACTTTCTTTATGTGTGACATTTAGATGTGTAGATGTGTGGGTCTGATGAATCTGTATTTATAGCAATTAAGGAGTTGTTATAGTTTCTTTGTGTCATTATATTTGTAAACATATGTGCAGCATGTAATATATATATATATATATATATATATATATATATATATATATATATATATATATATATATATACACACACACACACAAATTTGAAATATTAGGCGGAATGTACGGTAGGGTATCTATAGATACACATAAATAAAATTGTGCAGATGTTTGTAAGGCACAATATGTGTAGAGAATGACCCTGACTAGGATAAAGTGCTTTTTAAAGATGAATTAATAAATACATTAATTTAAAGCTTTCCCGTGTTTGTTGCTCTTTTATAAGCTAGATTTTTTATTCTTCTTTTTATCTTTAACCTGGGACATCTCCTTTATAAACTATACATTTTACTCCGGTATTTTCCCCCACCCTCTACGGTGATACCTCGAGATACGAGTGCATTGACATACGAATATTTTTTTAGATACGAACTGTGATTCGACCAAATTTTTTGCCTTGAGATACAAACAAATATTTGAGATACGAGCATCCGAGCTGCCGCCGCCACCGAAACGAGCATCCCCAACAACCACATGTGAGATACGGACATCCGACCCGACGCAGCCGAACAAAGACCCATGCCCCCGCCTCAGCTTCCCACGTCTCACTCGGTTAGTGTTTGTGTTTTCCAAATACAATACAATTAACAGTGTGGATATATTTACCTAAACATTTGTTTCTCATTTCTCATCTTTTTCACATATTATCAGAAAAACAAAATGCAATTTAAGTCCTTTAATGATGAGATAAACAATTTAGAAAATGCAAAGCAGCATTAACATACTGTAGGAGCAACGACTTAAACCTCCCAGCTTAAACATCTCCTCTCTTTATCTTTCTCTCACTCGATTTCTTTTATTTGCTCATTCACACATACTCACACCTATTCACACACACACCCATACACACATACACTTCAAAAAAGAAGAATTCTCCGATTGCTATGACTGGAGCTGAAATGCCTGACAAATTCATCCCAATCTAATGAACTGGCCTGTCGGGATTCAACGCTTAGGACACATATGGTTGTCCTCAAGTGGTTTTTAATAAGTGCTAGAGCTGAAAAACTTCTCTCACAAGAAGCACTGCTTACCAAAGCCATTCAGAGTCAAAGTTTCAAGCATAAAGATAAATATTCAAGATAATTTCAAGATAATATAAAGCCAAAATCTCTCCCAAGTTGCATTGACACATTACTGCCGCAAGTGCTGCCAATTGTTTTGTAGTGGAATTGCTTCTGTGATATTTGTGAAAAATTCTCCCGTTGCTCTTCTCGTCGACGATTGATGGAACGGGGCCAATCAGGGGCCAATCAGATTTCAGCAGGGGCCAGGGCCCCTGTGGCCCTCGCCTCTAGAACCGCCTCTAGAACCACGAGACAAAATTCCTCCTAATTCCTCCGCCTGTTTACTCCTCCCTCAACCTCCGTGCGCATCTTCTGTTTGCTCAAGTCGTCTGATCTCCAAGGTAAATAATACACTTTATAGTAAAACCAGTTTTTAACATTCTCTTTTATCACTGTATGTTTTTATACAATATTTGTCATTTATAAATATAGGTACTGTACATTTTCCATATTCAACAAAACAACTGGAGTAGAATTTTGCGTGCTGGAACGGATTAATGGGATTTCAATTAATTTAAATGGGGAAAATTGCTTTGAGATACGAGCAAATTGAGATACGAGCAAGGTCACGGAACGAATTAAACTCGTACCTCGAGGTATTACTGTAGTTCATTCATTCATTTCTTCTTTTAACATAATACATGTTAGTTAATTAATCTGATTGGCTAACACTGAGACTATGCATTCCCAATTAAGATTATCCACTAGTAATTACCACCACACTAAATTACAAACCATTGCTATATAATTGTTACAACCTTAGATTTCTTTCACTGCATTTCAAAGACAAAGGCGATTGTTGTCTCGAATGTGAAATGAAAGCTTTGAAGGAAAAACAGGGTCATTGTCACAGAAAGCTACAAAACTTGTTCCATCGTACTTAAGTGTATTTGGAAATATGTGACTGCTTTAACAGGGCTATAACTTTACACTATTTATAAAAGCTAATTCCTCTTGGATGATAGAAATACATACACTTCAAAAATCTTAGCATAACATTTTTTACAGTTGAATAGCTTCTGGCTTTTTTTTTGTTTGTTTTTTTAATAAAAATGTATATGTTTTGGGGTAAAATCATTTCAAAGCATGCCATGTTGTTATATTTTTCTAGCCAGCTGAACTCATTCTCAATGCCGAATCATAAAAAACTTTTTTCCTCTTGCTGTTCAAAATAATTGAATAATAAATAATAATTTGCACGTAGAGTATTGATTAACTCTGACAGAGAGATGTTTAGTGTCTGCCATACTGGATATTACCTGGTCACAGCGCACACAAAATCATCTCAGATCTCAGTCACTCAGCACAGTTTTTATTCTCCATTTGTGTGCCATCTCGTAAACATTTTTGGAGCATCAAATCACTGACAAGAGGTCTTTACTTGCAGACAGGTTAGCATCCCAAATATCACCAGGTCATTTGACACTGACTTCAAATTAGTTTTATCCTTGCTCCCTCCTATGCCACTTGTTCATTTTACAGAACATTATTGTAAAAGCGCACTGTATTTCTCTCACTGTGTTGTACAATATATTTTACTTTTTAATAGAATTTACTCCGTCTATGTCCTTCCCTGTTTGTACACGATGTTCAGTTGTGTAAGCATTACACTACACTCACCTGGCATACTGTGCAATTGATAACAACCTTGACACGACTTGAGATCAGATCGTGTAAGCTAATGCACTTTTTTCACTGCACCGATAAAGAGACGGAAAGACGGAGAGACTCTTGTTTCACCTCATCATGCATTGCCAGTGTGTTCTTGTGGATGTAATTGAGACATGTCCTTTTCAATTCTTTTACCAAAACTGTACAGATTGAACAGAGCTGTGGAATTCAAAAGCCTTCCATTTTACAAGTACAGTATTAACAAGACATTGATCAAATGAGGTTTTAATATGATGATATTGAGCTAAATTATTTTACAACAAATATACACAGCCCAAAAAATTTATTGTTTTGAGTATAAATTGTCCAGTGCCATCAAACACACTATAATAATGAATGTTTTAGCACCTGTTCTTGACTTCTGGTATTGATAAATGATTTTAAAATCTGATTTGAGGCACAATCAGTACTACCTTCCTAAATCATCTTTAGAGAAAACAAAGAATGCCCTTTTTTTCTGCACACATGGTTTGGAAATCAATTTTGAATATACATAATGTCCTGTACAGGCTTCTCCTTCTTCCTACTAATTATTACTACTTAGCCATATGCACTACCGATTTAGAAATTGCCAGAGATTTTAGGTAAGGCATCTTTACTGAGGTAGTCAAAAGATTACATTAAGACAGAGAGAATATTCATGCACTGACGTAAAGGGAACTGTTCTCACACAGCTGCTCATTCTTAACACTAAGTGTTTGGTTTGTTAATTAGGATCAATAGAGTTCAATGTCAGAGAATCAGGGGTTCACTGAGGAGGTTGTTCATTGTGATCGCTTGTATCGCTGCTCTCATCATCCCCGTCCATCCCCAGCTGCTCAAAGTCATCGTCTTCCTCGCAATCCGCATCCTCTTCTTCCTGTGTCAGATTTTGCTGCAAAGCCTCAAGTTCCAAAAAGCGCTTTAGAAGTGCAGAAAGTGCCTCCACATCACTTAAAAACAAGCCATAAACACAGTTTATTAAAATGTTACATGTCGTTATACTACTTATTCTACCTACCTACAACTTATGCTACCAAACTCATACGACTTATTTCGGATCAAAATAAATGAGAATGTTCATTGCCATTTGGCATAGAGTTTTAACCCACATCAAGATGTCTGCTTTTGTACTAACCTGCGTCCACTAAGAGTTGCATTCTGAGTGAGAGGATGCGAGAATCCGGTAGCCATCCGAAGCACCAGGACATAGCCTGTCCCCAGGTACCGCACCTTCTCCTCTTGAACACTTATATCACGCAAGTGCCGCAAATCCAGCAGCACTGAAACACATACAATGACATTTTGCAGTATTGCTGCTTTGCCAATAATGTGTTTTTACAGTTAGAGAGAGTGGAATTCACACCTTTTTCTTGTCCTTTTTTCCACAAAGTGAGTATCACTGCATACAGACTGAAGGTCTTCAGTTCAATCACACCATTCTGTTTGTCAAAAGATGCCTCCTATAGACAAATGAACATCGCTATAATTTCCTAAAGTAATGTGTAACTTAAACATACGAGTGTGTGATCAAACTTGTCATCATGTGTCTCTTACTTCCCACTCCTCCATGTTTTGTAGAGCAACAAATATGCAGCCGGTTATGTAAAAGAGCTTCCATAACACACTGTCTGCAGGATAAAACAAAAAAAGGCTGTTAAAGAAATAAACCAGAACCATCTTTTGAAATGCTTTAATTTACACTTGGTAGTCCTTTTTGACAGGTCCACCTAGATAGACTTTGCAGGAATACAATTACTGAACACTAGACACCTGGCCACTTTATTAAACACCCACACCTTCCTGTTGCATATTGTAGGTGTACATTTAGTGACTGTAGCATATTTATCCCAACAAACTGTTCATTAATCTTCCCCTGCCCCTTCATCTGTGCATGTTTTTCAGAATATTGCACTAATATAAGTAGGTTATGTTGAGTTGGTTTAAAATCTGTTTAAAATCCTAGCCACACCAATGCACCTGATACATTTACAGCATTTTGGCAGATGCTCTTATCCAAAGCGACTTACATTATCTCATGTTTATACAACTGAGCAATTTAGGGTTAAGGGCTTTGCTCAGGGGCCCAACAGTGGCAGTGGACCTGGGATTCGAACTCACAACCTTCCGGTTAGTAGCCCGAAACCTTGATCATAAACTTGCCAATACCATATACTCTTTTCATTCATATAAATTGGGCGTGGTCAGTAATTGTATATGCACTTTTGCTTATCGCTCTGGATAAGGGAGTTTGCCAAATTGCATACATGTAAACGTGAACGCAAAATGTACTTATGTGGTAAGCCTACATGAGACAGCAGTATAAACAATCATACATTGTTTTTTTTAGATTTTAATATTTACCTGAACTGTAATATGCTGCTGCCAGGCCAACCGACACAATCCCTGTATAAAGACAAGTAAAACAGCAAGTGTCACTTACACAAAATATGCAGTTCCTTGTAAGCAAATTACACAATGTCAACTTCCCCTCCATTCATACCAACTAACAGAGACCAAGATCGAATCCCTGGTGATCTTTTCAAATGCAGTAGATCAGATGTGTGCTTTTCAACCACCATGTACACCATCTGTAAACATAGATTTAGGTTTTCAGAAGAAATAACATGAATAATTGCATCAAAGTTGCACAATTTCCTGTTTAACAGAAAGTATTTTATTTCATTTCACTGCATGAGACCTATTCAGTTTAAACCTAAATTAGTTTTACAACAAAGTACAGATGCAAGCAGTTCATGGGACACACAGATGGACCACAGTGTAGTTTAAGACGTTATAAACTGTAAACAATGAGTATGATGGGATGGACAACACCCTCACCATGACAACACGGATCAGACATGCTGAAACCAGAAGTACATCAAATTCAAATACCCACCTTGTCAAGTGTATCTATAAAGTGTCCGTGAGTCGAAATGTTCTGATCCGCGAAATGACAGACTTTATAATGATGTTTATTGCAGCTTCGTACGTTTCTAGAAATGCACTTGAGGGGATTCCCAACTTCCGCCAAGCCCGGCCAATTCTGATTGGATAATGACATTTTGAAGCTCCTCCTACTCTAAGCTCCGCCTATATATATTTTAACGGAAAGGTTTAACGGTTGTCCAAACGGCGCCGTATCAATTCCGTAGTGCACTACATAGTAGTGTGCTACAATGTTAGTCCCCTATTCATTCTTCAAGTGCACTCGAATAAGGAGTAAGAACTGATTACGAATTTAACCCATGCTACAAAGTAGTCTATACTCAAGTCTAAACTCTTGCTACTAAATAATTTGTGGTTGTTTTTTGCTTTATACAGACATATACATAAAACGGATACTTTCCTACTTTTCCTGTAGTTCATTTGAAATAAAATGTATTTTTTTTTGTTTTGTTTTACTGAAACAATGACGTAGATGCGCACGAGAAGCGATGCGGATTTGCGCATGCGCGCTGTGAGAGCTAAAGGACAATGAAGCGTGATATTGTTTCAAGGTATCATGGACTTCCTTGTATCTATTTTTTATTTTTATTTTAGCGTATTTCGATGAGTCAGAATGTTAGTAGTTATTTATCTCTCGACCATGTGACTTGAATCTCTGAACTTCTTTATGCAGCACATTTGGACCTTGGTCTGTTCACGTGTATAGAGTTGCATTGGGTTTGTTTTCATGTCTCTTTCCTCTGAACTGGATTTATTTACTGTGAGAAGAGAAAGCCGACTGATTTCAAGTCTACCTCGGATCTAAAACCTTGTGTTATTGGTTCTTACTCGAGGAGCAACAGCTTTGTAGGTAACAAACCCAAACCTTGCTACTACTTTCCCATCAACATCTTTACCTTTCCTTATAATTAACCAGTAATTCAGCTGAAGGGATTCGAACTCATAACCTGCTGGATAGTAGTCCAACACCTTAACCACTAGGCTACATGATAATCCCTTGAAGATGAAAATATACTCAATCACCTTGCCTTTTTTTTTGTTTTCTTTCATTACTGACAGAAGCAAAATAGCAATCATGCTCGAACATATCGTGGGAACCTTTAATCAGCATCCTCTTGCTTTCAGTTTTGTCTTAATATATGTTTTATGTGATGGCAGTAAGAGTCTGGGTAGCACTTCCTCATTCTCTTAAGATATTATTACTGAGTAACTTTAAAGGATTTAAAGTCCTATAACATAATGGATGAAGGGAAAGATGTAGTTTCAGTCCTGACTTTGAATTCCCCTGTTAGATGAAAATATTTCTGCCACATCGCTTTTGCTTCTTTTTTGCAGGGATTTCATGCACAATGTCTGAGGTTACCATCACAAAGAGAAAGGAAAAATGTGAAAATTGCACTAAACAGGTAATACGGTTGACCTGAAAATATTCTAACGTTAAAAAATCCATTTCCACAGTCTTCAGTGTGGCACAGTGAAATGCTTCTTCTAACAATTGCCGTAAATTTTGTTTTCTAGTGCAAGAAGAAACAGGGTGATGAAGCTGAGAGTTTACAGCAGAATGGAGATGTTGCTAATGGAGAAGTGATGTTTATTTCTTTAAATATCTTAATAATCCGTAGGAATGGACTCATTCTTATTGGTCTGAATTCTATAATTAGAATCTCACAGTAAATTTCTACAAACTTTTTTTTGTAATGTAATGTAAATGTTTAATACCTGATGGTACAGAATATAGTCCTATAAACTAATATAATTGGTTTATAACCCTAAAATGTGTTACTTCATGCTTGCCAGATGGCTCGTATGTAAATATTTTGAATCGGTTATTACCATTTGTGTTTAATTGGGAATCAGATGTCTGTGTACATTTATGTGCAAGGATATATGTGTAAAACTCCTACTTTCTCGGTCTAACCTAGTTGGCATGATACATTTTCCAGGTGAGCGGTCAGCCTGTGTTGCTGAGTGCGTGTCTCTCCTGTGACGGCTGTGTGACCGAGGAAGAGAACCAGAGAATCTCCCAACAGAGCCTTCAGGAGCTCAACCGTGTGCTTGCACTGAATAAGGTAGGAGACAACCTGTAGACAACCATAAAGTCTGTCAATAAAGCCATGTCAGGATGTTTTAAATGACATAATCAGAGCTCATGTTGTTGTTTGGTGTGTTTGTGTGTGAGACAGAAGTGTGATTCCTCGAAGCACAAAGTCCTGGTGGTGTCTGTATGTCCTCAGTCATTGCCATTTTTTGCTGTGAAATTTCATCTGGACCTCCAGGCAGCTGCCCAAAAGTTCTGTGGTTTCCTAAAAAGTGTGGGTGAGTCTGTCTGCCATGTCGTTGCCCCTCGTCTAACCTTTACTCAACCACTTTTATTTTGAGTAACTATGTGCACGTGGCAGTGTTTGACACTTACAGGATCCAGTGATCAGCGGCTCAATAGTGAGCTTTTACTTCCAGTTGGAAAGTTAGAGATGTTTTATCTTTGTCTTCAGGAGTGAAATATGTGTTTGACACAACAATGGCTGCTAGCTTCAGCATCCTGGAGAGTCAGAGGGAGTTTGTTCAGCGCTATCGACGCAGGCATAGCGATGTCCATGCTATGCCAATGTTCACCTCCTCGTGTCCAGGTAAATCGAATGGTGAATGTGGTGATGTTATGTTTATACTGCATGTGTAGCCATGAATTAGTCATTATAGTACAACATTCGGATATAATCATGTTGTCTTTAAATAATTAGTCATTCTTGGATTTGAAAAATTTTGTGTGTGTGTGTGTGTGAGAGAGAGAGAGAGAGAGAGAGAGAGAGAGATGCGCATACACTCTTTTTTTGGGGGGGGTGTGGCTGAGATGAGAGAGACAAGGCATTCTGCTGTTGTGAGATAAATAACATTTTTAGTCTCACACCCTTTCATTGAGTGAGTCAAAATTCCGCCTCTGTGAAATTATTTTATTTATTTCTTTATTTCTTGTACAGAACAAAATCTTAAATCCTTTAGCTATACGTTATGTGTTGTCCAGTTATAGGATTTGTTTGCCCAGAAATTTAACAGGCAAAGCTTATACTGTAATAATGTTTAGTGAGCTAGATGAGTGCTTTAAGGCAGATACAAAGAGTCAGAGACCATGATGGGTCGGAGTTATTGTTGATGAAGCCCATTACAGATAGAATAAAGTGTTTTTGTGTGGTGAGGCCATAGATTGATGGACCACAGCCTCCAGTTGGTTTGGAGTGAATCGAAAAGATTGTCTCCAGGGTGAGAAAGTGAGAGAGTGCAGGGTCATCCATGATCATTGTCTTATTCAAGATAAGAAAAGTATCTGATATAACAGGTCATCTTTATCAAAAGATCAGTCGTTTTTAGGTATGAACTATGGTGTTTTTTCCATCTGTTTCACCAGATCACGCATTTAATCTTGTTCCAGGTAGCTGGGCATCTGATTTGTCCACCACTATACACATATTTTTTACATTTACATTTATAGCATTTAGCAGACACTCTTATCCACAGTGACTTATTTTTTATTTCAGCTTATACACCTGAGCAATTGAGGTTAATGGCCTTGCTCTGGGGCCCTGCAGTGGCAACTTGGTGGACCTGGGATTTGAACTGAATCACTGATTCAGCTGCCCTGTGCTGGGATAACTAACTGGTCGAGCGTGCGTGTGTCTGTGTGTGTTTTATCAGGATGGATCCGTTATGCAGAACATGTGCTGGGAAGTCTGGTCACTCCGCACATCTGTACAGCGAGGTCACCTCAGCAGGTCATGGGCTGTTTGGTCAAAGAATACTTCGCCAGGCAGCAGGTTAGCTTCCTGTAGATTTACAGTGATCCCTATGTGCCAAAATACAGCTGAGTGAAAGTCTTCCCTGGATTTAATAACATTCGAACAACCTGTTGGTTTACCAGTAGTTATTATTAATGGGCACCTTTTGACTGAAAGTTGACAATTGCCTGATCTTTTTCTAATTGTTATCTGTCAAATCTGAATTAGTTTTTTTTTTTAACTACCACAGTTGTAAAGAGTGGTTATTTGAGCTAAGGTTTCCATCCTGTTGGCTCAAACCATTCCCTCTGTTATCCACTGAACCTTCTCATGCATCGTTACCCGTTGCCACTGACTAGATGCCAGATCAGCAATTTTATGAAATTCTTAACACCCATTCTTGCACCAACAGTGGGCAAAGATCATTTTTACTACATTCTAATGTATAATTAGAAACATTAACTGAAGCTCTTGACCTTTATCTGCATGATTTTAAGCACTGTGCTGCTGCCTGATCATGTACTGCATGATTCCTAATAAAGTGGCCACATACAAATACATTATGTAAAGGAGATGGTGTAGATGACTGCCTGAATGAATCATGTGTTGTACCTTTTCCAGAAGCTGAGCCCTGAGCAGGTGTTCCACGTGGTGGTGGCTCCTTGCTTTGATAAAAAGCTGGAAGCAGTGAGAGAAGAGTTTTACAACAGTTTGCTTCAGATCAGAGATGTGGACTGTGTGCTTACATCAGGTACGAGACCCAAACATCTATGCTGTTCATCTAAACATTAGACATACCCTGGATCTTCTGAGTCACTACAACGTGTGTTTTTCTTTAATCCTGTCCTTCATCTATGCCTTGTTAGGTATTATGTCTGGGTCACTGTAGCCTTTGTAACACTCGTGGGTTATTCAAGGTTATTAAACTGGTTAAACTACAGGAAATGTAATTATTAGTCTTACAGTCTATGTTAGTAAACGTATATATATATATATATATATATATATAAAACTTTTTCACTTGAGGCATTCACGTGAGGCATTCACGTATCTGCACAGATTACACAGATCATTTATGTTAGATCTGAAGGAACAGGAAAGTCACATTTAAGATTCACATTCAAAGACCAGTTTGACTTATTACTATCATCTACATTCTCTTGCTATTGAAGACATCCAGACTGTGCTCTCAGTAATCAGTGGATTAGTTGTCTTTGTTACAGAGAGGAAGATGAAGTGAACCGGTCGTGTGCTATTATAGGAAAATAGTATAAAATAATCAAAAATGGCTGCCGGACAAATTTCTTATAGAGAGTTTTAAACGTTTAATAAACATCTGGTTTGACCATAGCAATGTGTCCACAAAACCAAATAATCTATTAGTATAATCGGATTGGTGGCTCAGTCACATTCAAAGCCGTCGTGTAAACACCTCGATTGGACTAATCCACTGAATACAGTAGGACAAAATTTGGCATGTAAATTAATGTTTGAATTGGATTACAAAGAATAGGAAATATTTTAAAAGTACTTTCTGGAAGCTGCGATCAGATTTAATTTATTGGGATCGGTGCATGGACATCATGTAGACATACCTAACATTTGTACAATTTTCTTAAATACCAATGCTTAATGATACATTTATTATTAGACTTTTTTTTTATAGAACCCTCTGTACAATATAGAACCCTCTGTTAATGTGAATGAAATTCGAATTGAAATGGAATTAGAATGAGTGATTTAATATAAACTTTTACATTCATGTTTCAGCAACACTACATTCAGATCTGCTGATTTCGAATATGAATCACTTTCTGACCCGATTCAGCCCTGTGCTGTAATTGCACTCATGTCACTATGTAACTTGTGTTCTTGTATATAATTAAAGCTGAACCTCTGTTATTAATAGTAATATAATATTATTATTATTACTATTGTTGTTATTGTATTGTTTTACTTTAGTGGAAGTTCTGCACATGATGGAGCAGAGTAATGTCTCTGTGGACGATGTTGAACCTCTTCCCCTGGATCATGTGTAAGTGTGTAAGATTACCAAACGTTTGCTGTGGTCATTGTTTGCACTGAGGAAGTAACACAATCTGAACTGTAAGACTGAAAGAATAAGTTTCCTTATTTGTAATTGATTAGCCAAGCCATGTTCGGTCTTTCTTAAACTTACTGTTGTGTTGTTCTGGAATCATGGAGCTACTTGTCTTGAGTATGTTAAGTCGATGTCATCTAATGTCTTGTATCTTGGTTCTCCAGCAATAAAGAATTGATGACAGGATATGAAAACAGTGCAGATTTCACTTTTGGACACTTTCTTTAAGCATGAAGGAATCAGTGTGCTTTATAGTAGTCGTCTGTGCTGAAAAAGAGACCGGATGATCGACGTCTCACCAGCGTACTATGTTTACCTTAATATCAGATGATGCGACATTGATTCATGCTTTGATTTTGAACACAACCATTCCTTATACAATTCATAACTCATCATTTTATAACATCTTAGTGTTGTTTTAACAGCATGTTTTACCGTTTTGTGTGTGTGTGTGACAGGTTTGGTGAGATCACCGACACAAAGTTGATGAGGCACGACGGTCGAGGATCCGAAGGCTTTCTAGAGCACATTTTAAAATATGCAGCTAAAGAGCTCTTTGGCCTGGATGTTAATGAAATCACATACAAGACCCTCAGGTGAGTCAAGGAGTCATCTAGTAAATTGTATATAAATGGCAAATGCAGAGTTCTATACATTTAGTTCAACTTGCGACATATTATACGTTTATCTGTCATCATTTTCTGCCATGTGCTGCATTTCTGATAGGAACCGAGACTTCCAAGAGGTGGTGCTAGAGCGTGACGGAGAGACGCTGCTTCAGTTTGCTGCAGTCTACGGTTTTCGGAACATTCAGACTCTGGTGCACCGCATGCGGAAAGGCAAACTACCCTACCATCTAGTGGAAGTTCTATCCTGTCCTGGAGGTATGAATATATTTCAGTGTTAAAACTGAGTTATGGATAAAAGCCAAGGAACTTGGTTTAATTTATTTTGCATGTGAAGGATGTTCAGTTCAATTATTACAGGAAATATTCAGAAACCTCTTCAAGAGTGAAATAAAACTGCCAATCAGAATAATGTACACATTACAATTATATTAAATGTTTGTTTTTATCAATCTACAATTATATTATAACTTGATCTCTGTGATATAATTAATTACATTACATATTTCACATTATTTATTGTTAGAAATTTGGACATTATTGAAGGGGTAATCAATAAAATTTGCTAAATTATAAACAAATAAAATATGTTTATTTAAAATTATGTTTATTTATTTATTTATTTATTTATTTAATAAATACACTTATGCAAGGCACTGTATGTTGTCTGATACTTTATGGATCTTACGAGCACCTTCTGTTTAGGATGTCAATAAATATATAAGATTAATGTTAAGATGTTTATTATAACATGTTTGTTACATTTATTTGGGAAGTGAAATAAAAAGGGCAAACAAGTCATTTCATTAGTGAAAATGCTGTATGAATTTAAAATCTCAAAAGTGTCAAAACCTCTCTGATAACAGGCAGTACATTTCCGTTCTGCTTTGAAATGTTTACATTGCCCTGCTTATGTCTGTATCCGTGTGAACAGCCATAAACAGTTCTTCATGATGTCTTTGTTTGCCAGGGTGTATGAGTGGGCGTGGACAGGCAGAGGGAGAAGGAGGAAGGCCTGATCGTGCTCTAGTCCAGCAAATGGAGGAAGTGTACAGCACGCTGTCCGTCCGGCTTCCTGAAGCCAACCCTGTAATCCAACGACTCTATGAGGACTGGCTGGAGGGAGAAGACTCTCCACATGCCCAACTGACTCTACACACTCATTACAGCAACCACACACAGTCCTCCCCAAACACCCTCGGCCCTGATATACAGTGGTGATGGAGGCCTGAAAAGGGACCTGTTTTATTTCTGTATATTAAAGCAGAGTTTCACATCAGGCAAACAAATGGATCCTAGAAAATTTCAGGATGTGGCTCTAAAAGACATCCCGTTATAGGAGTCATGTAGCAGTCAATCACATGTGCTTTTTGTTAGGTTATGTTCCTGAACATCAATGAATTATAAGGGATATAATGATATTGTGTGTCTTTTAATCTTAGACTAAAATTCTTCTGCACAATCATATAAAACCATAAATAAATTAATCATAGCTTTGGAATACATGACTCTTAGTGCCTGTCTGGGATTGTTCTGAAAATAACAAAGTGCTAAACCGATTATTGGTGCCACAGCATAATAAAAATGTATGCATTGAAATAATTAATCTTACAATAATTTGTTTATTTTAATATAAAACTATATGGTTTATTAACCAAAAGCCAGTTGCTTGTCCTGGAAAATGCTATTATTTTAACGTTATCAACAAGGGAGCTACAATACTTGCCTTACTCAAGTATGTTCGAAAATGTTTGCATACCATCAGAAAAAAATAAAAGATAAAATAATGTAATGCTGACTTCAAAAGTTTGTATATCTGAATATGTATAAAATGTTATTTAATAACCTGTATGCCTGACTGGCTCCAGTTGTTTTGTATTCAACAGACATCGAATCCGCCACTGTAAAATTCTTCCCCGATCTTCTTGAATCTCTTCACAACTCTGCCAGACAGATCAGGTCTGGAGAAGAAATAGTTATATTCTTTTTAAACTTCTGTCTTTGGTGGTTGAAAATTAATTCTGCATATGCCCACATGATGGCAATGTGCTTCAATCTACTCCTGGCCTAGCAAGAACCTGGGTTTGAATCACTTTTGTAATGGACAGCAGGTTCTTATTAGTGGGCAGGATTTATCATGGATCGTTTACCATTGAACTTTCTTTTTATTTGTCATGCTCTTTGATTAAGCTGATCTTTATCCTTTTGGTACTCACCAGTATACCTAAAGTTAAACAGACTGTATGAGAGAGCGTAGCGTTCACTTCAATTTCTATTTGCACAAGCTTAGATTTCACATTGTTGCCACTATGATGCCTATTATAAATGCATTGAAAACCAGATGGCACAATATGCATCTGAGCACAGGTTGACCACACCCTATTTGTTTGATTGATGCTGGATTATAAATTGTGTGGGGTGTGTTATCTGAACTCTAGCCAATGAAGAGACTCAAGATACAGTAATGTGTATCTACTACCAGTATCTGCCTTTTTCTGCATTGAAATGCTAAATATCTGTATGGGTGGGGAGATTCTGTGTAAAACGATTCTATATAAAGATTAAGATCTCGTCGGTGATTTATTTTTATATGATTTATCTAATGATAAAATTCACATGTGGCTTGGTTACACATTAAGTCAAATGACCCTTAATTTGATCCTGAGTTCTTGATCTCCATTTAAATGAGCTGTCAGAACTTCCTATTGAAAACCTTAAGCAATTAAAAAATGAGTAAGGTGTAGTAAGGTTAAAAGTTTGCATCCCCATTGCCCTTTTGTAGTTAATGTATTGAGAGTGTAAACCTATTACAGATCTGGAGAAAATGCAGATGTTTACAGAACAAAGAGTGGAAATATAGCTGGAAAAGAAAAAAAAAGTATGTATTATTGTTTAATATATTGAAAACAAACAAATAATTAAAAATAACTAATTATTATTATTATTATTATTATTATTATTATTATTATATATACCTATTATTATTTAATTTGTTAACATATTTAAAATGAATAAATAATAAATTAAAATAAACCGTATTTAACATAACATTTATTTATTATTTGTTTATTATTATTTATTTATTTAAATAATTTTAAGTAACTTTTCCAGTATGTTCACTTTCTTTCCTTCTTTGTTTTTTATTTATTCATACATACATCGATTATATACAAACTAAAAACAAACAAAAAACAAACAAAAAAACACACAAACCCAAAAGGCCACATCACAAGTGAGACGTCAGTGGAGACATGGGATAAGTACCAGGCTATTTCTGCTATGGGTGTTTGTAGAGTAAAATGCGACATCTGATTGGTCGGTTTTCCTGCCAGTCATAATTACGTCACATCGCTTTTAAGCAAAGCCGCGTTTAGACACTTGACGAGCGTGAAGCGCTTCTTAAGTCGAGCAACTTTAGAGGAAGTGTCACACGTCCTCCTTCACACGTCCACACTGACTACATGGGAACTTTCCCCTGTGAAGTGAAGAGTTTGTAAGTAAAGTTTCCTCCTGCAGTAAGTCAGTTGTGTTGTACAGCGATGTCCGGAGAGCTGAGGCCCAGACTTTGTGTGTTAGAGAAGGGCAGTGACGGTTACGGCTTCCACCTGCACGGGGAGAAGAACAAAGCGGGGCAGTTTATCCGCTTGGTGGAACCCGGGTCCCCTGCCGAGACCTCGGGGCTGAAGCCCGGGGACAAGCTGGTGTTCGTTAACGGTGACAGTGTGGATGGGGAGAGCCACCAGCAGGTCGTGTCCCGGATACGATGTGTAACGGGGGCGCTGGAGCTGATCGTCGTGGACGCTGAGACAGCTGAGTATCTCAGGAAACACAACTTGGAGTGCAGGAAGGAGTTCGTCGAGGAAGGAGTGCTTACATCAGGAGACCGAGTGGACACCGCTGCACAGGACAGGAACGGAACCGACAGGAACTCCAGCCCTGTCCCTGCCTCTGTCCCTGCTCCTATCTCTGTTCCTGCCTCTGTTCCTGTCCCTGCTCCTGCCTCTGCCCCTGCCTCTGTCCCTGCTCCTGCCTCTGCCCCTGCCTCTAACGGAGACATGGGCCTCGACACACTCAGCCTGAGCTCCAAGGTAAACCTAAATCACACACATGTTTTAATATACGTCCTGTCCTGCATGTAGCTTTCTGCGTCACAGGGTGAACACATGGGTTACATCTTAACTACAGATGGCAGATTTTTTTTGCCACCCTGAAATACACACCACATCCCTGACATCAGTTCACTCCTCAGACAACTTTACTATCAGACATAATGAATCGGAATGTATAAAGTACTGTTTGACAGATTTATGGAGTATTCATGTAAACGACACAGTTTCTTCTGTTGACATTTATACATTTAAACCTAATAAATCAGATATATTGCAAATGCTCTGTTCTGTGTGTGAACAGCTTTAAACTGTAAAACAGTTAAACAAACAAACGAAATGAATAAACAGGACTTTATAGGGGACACTAAAAATATAGATGCACAGGAATAAATACTGGGATGTAAAATCTATATAAAACCCTGACATCTGATGATACTTTATTTATCCTGACATTAATATATTTTTACATTCGCATGATATAAACATCCTGACTATATCTTTGTGTGCTTCCAGACTGTCTAATAGCCTAATTAGTGTCATGACATAATATTATAGTTATATATGTTATATATAGTTATAATATATTGAATTATATTATTATTATTATTATTTATTATTGTTATTATTATCATCATTTATTATTATTATTATTTATTACATTTGTATTTTTATTTTTTTATTTATTTAAATTAGACTGCAGATGTTCTGCCATTTTCAGTTTTTAACAAAACAATGTCTGTGGTAGGACCTCAAAAGATACAGCAACAATCCAAAAGTGATGTTTAAAGTTTGTTTCAGGTGGCAGATGAATAATTTAAAACATGCTGATGCAAAACATTAATCAGCTTTCATGCCCCATAATCATTGTGTGTAAGTGAAAGCAGTAAACTTCACCACTAACACTACACGAGTCTTTATTTTTATCTCAGGGTCTGACGCATGTTTGGCTTGTTAGACAGCCAGAGTTACATTTCTGGAGTTAAATTAACTATATGTGTTCCTATGTGGGACTCACAACCACAAACTACAAAATAATGATTGATGGATTGTGACTATGATATATGTGTGTGTGTGGTACCTTTTCTTTTCCTCCTGAGTAGGAGCTGTCACTGCTTGTACTCTAGCAGTCACTCCTTTGACGTCTCATTCAACTCTTAGAATGGTTTTACTCATGTTTACATTTTATTGTAAAATAATACTACGGAAATGTATCTGGTGCACGGTGGTTAGCATGATTGTATCACACCTATGGGGTAGGGTTTATTTAATTCCTCTCCCTCGTGTTGGTAGAGTTTGCATGCTTCGGGGGTTTCCTTTCCAGTCCAGTGGCATGTGTTGTGACATCTCTAAATTGTCTCTGTAACGTGTGAGTGTGTGTGGTATGGAATGATCTGCTCTGAATCACTTGAGATACGCTTCAGGTTCCAGGTGTATTGTAAGTGGTACATAATATGGCTGGCTGGACATTTAACAAGATGAAAGTGTTAAACAAGTATAAACTATTTTGTATTTTAAAGTGGTAACAGTATCTGTGATGCAGCTCTGCACATTCCTGCCAATCCATTTAAATGAGCAGCTTCACTCAGGAGGATTTTATTTTTCGGTTACAGAGCTAAATACAAAATGTAGAAACAAAACAAAGTCCTAAAGTGTTTTATTCTTCTTATACCAAAGGATTTTCTTATTTTATTAAAAAATATTTGTCGTTTTTAACTATTACAGTTGCATTTAATCTCATAAAACATCTGCAAAACACATTAGTTCCTGTTCTCACACAGGTTAGCCGTAAACATTCATTCCCTTTAAAGTGATTAAGACAAAAAAAATGCAGCTTGTCATGTTCTCCTCTTTGAGAGCTGCTCTCCCTCTTCTGGAAAACTTAAAGGAAGTAGATTTACCTCCACTAAAACTACAGACTCTTTCCAAATGCAATGAATAAACATCTCCTCCCAGACAATATCAGCATTTAACTGAATGTTCACTATATAGGTTTTGGTGTAAGTATGAAAAAACATTACTTTAAGGAACCGTGTTAGTACATGTGCAGTGATATAAACCTGGGAATTACTGTCTGAGCTGCTGTTTTTAAAATGAACTCAACACCTTCTGACCAGAATTGAGCATTCAGTAGTGTGTTGGGTCAGGTGTGTCCTGAAGCTTAGATGATGGCATATGACAAGATAAGATACAGACCGAACACTTATCAGGCATTACAGAGATAAAGCTAGCAGTTTCTGCCAAACTTTGGACCCTTTCTTAAGGAATCTTCAGCATGATGAGTTGTGCGTCATCCTTAAGATTTCTGGAATTTGGTGGTACAAGGTTGTAGAACTTCGTGTCTTAGATATGACTTACCCACTGGTTTGTTTATTTTTTCTTTTCCCCTGGTGTCTGAATCCACGATGCCTTTCGTTTAAGTGTGCCCTGACATTTCTGAAGGATTAGCTGGAATTCCTTTCAATTCAGGACCTCGAGAGCTGACACACAGCCCTTTTTTAAGTTGATGTCTTATTGGCAAACGCATCATGAGAGTTCAGTTACTTAAGCAAGAGTGGAACAAATCAAATCGCTTTAACATCATGTGGAGGCCACGCAGTTAACGTTTTTATTGCATGCTGTATGTATTTGTCCCAGTGATGAACATGGGCAGCTAGGCTTTGTGGAAACCATTAGCTGTGCAGGTAAATAGACCTGTTTTATTGTTGCAGCCGTCAACATGGCACACACAATATCAAAGTGCTTCTAACACGCTAGGACGTTTTTAAAACATACGATAGTGCTGCCAATAATACACTTCCAACTCGTACGACATTTACAGCAATTTAGATGAAGTCGGAAATGCCCGTGTTCATTACGCTGACTATAAAGAAACGGAGAGGCAATAAAAAAAGAGAGGCAATCTCCTTACTAAGGAGAATTAGATCTGAATGCTATTTTAAAATACTTTAACAACCACTGCAAACACCGCATTCAAGTTTTTGTTGTTGTTTTTTTTTTTTAAGATTTGAGCAGTGCTTTGGTGAGTGCCAACTCTGCAGGGTTTACCGAGCAGTGCTGGTTACTCTTTCACAGAATCGTTTAGCAACGTATCTATCTATCTATCTATCTATCACTCTTGTTCTGACTAGAAGAGAATCTTTAACCTTAGAGCCATAGTGCAGAAGATGCTCGGTTTTTACAGCTTAGGTTGTCACAAATGAACTTTTGTTATTTCATCATCCTGGGTTTTCCTGGTGGACAAATAGGTTCAGCAACCAGTGAATAGAACTCGTGCTCAACTCAACAATGAACAGAACTCATGATTCTTGTTGATATTTCGAAAAACAAAATCTTCATTTGGTGTGTATGTTTAAACAGATACACAGGGAATGCTAAATGAAAGAGACAGTAAAGTGATGGCCCAGGGGTATTATTAGGCTTGTCTAAGCTGATTCTAAGGTACACAGCCATTAGCTAATATCTATTTGATGTTTGTGCCCAAGCACATTATGACTCCTACGCTCACTCTCAGACATCGCTAACAGTTAAAACTAGGCTAAATATTACACAAGTGAAAGTTTCTCCATGTGGAGCATTGTATATGCACATTTCATCCAAGCAATTACCGAAGTGTTTTTTAAATCCTCATCATCCATGAATGACTCCTTTGTTGTTGGTTTTTTCTCAAACTCTTGCATTTTATGTTTTTTTTTTTCTTTCTTTCTTTTGGGATCATTCAGAAGTGAAGCCTGTGAATGGGCCATCCTCAGAGTGGCTGCCCATTTAACTCACACTAAGCCCCCTTTGTTTAAAGCCAACCCCAGTGGGGTGCTATTTGCAAAGTGAGATGAGTTTTTGGTGTGGAACGTACAGACACACACACAGTTTTGTGTTGTTCAGCCATTTTTCTGGCCTAATTCACAGAACAATCTGAAATAATGTAATATTGTAAAAATAAATATTTGTCAAATTCTACTGTATGTTGATGAACTGAGTTCAGGCAACTGTTGTCTTTTCAGACAGTGAGTTTGTATAAGAAGGTGTTTCTGAGTTTGAATAGAGAATAAAGTCGGATGTGTTGTGTGAGTAATTACAGAAGATGAATGCCTAAGATCCTGGCATGGAAACTTCCCTGAGTGTTAATCGTTTGTCATGTTGTTTGGACGACAGAAGTAGAAAAGGTGGCACATGCTATAGAATCAGTTTAATCTTTCAGGCAATCCCTTATCATGTAGTTAAAAAGGGTGTAGCGTGTCTCCTGTCAGCAGTCTTAACTCTGCATGGAAAGTTGACTAATCACTTATTAGCTAGAGAACTGATGTTCTTAAGATTTTGTAGTATTTTTTAACTGGTGGCTTTAATAATCCATGAAACAAACTTGGACTGTTCAGTTTTGATTAAAAAATGGTTTTACAACGACCTTGTGTCATAGTGCTGTGTGTATATGTTTGAGTGGTGTGTGTGTGAGTGTAGAGTGATGCTCTTTACGTGTGATCACTAAGTTGAGGTGCTTATCGTTCACACCAGTTAACCAGTAATTTTTATGACTAGCCAATTTGACTTTGCAGCAGATGCTATGGTCTCGTCTAGATTTGAGGAAGGGAGAGAAAGCACATTTAGAAAAAAACCACTTCCTGCAATACAGGGTTAGCGTTTTCCTGCCAGTGAATTGTTTGTTTTCAAAGAAGTAGGGCGTCACTCACACATTTTCTCGTTTTTTTTTTTTTTTTTTCTCAGCTTGTGAATTATCAAATTCTCCTTTGAACCCCACAATCATTGTACTTGTATTACAAAAGCCAACATTGAGCCATTAAAATCTACTTCTTTGCCTCCACCCCACCTACAGGCTTCTTACATAAGCTATCAATTGAAGCAACTGAAAGTCAGTATCATGAGCTCTCCGAGCAAGCTATAAAGTCATTAACCTTTGCTATGATGTTCATTAGGGATGGTGACAGAGCAGCGATCACTCAATGATCTTGTGGCTCCACGTTGTTTTATTTATTTATTTATTTATTTATTTTTTTAAATATGTTGAACAGATTAATTCCTGGAAAGAATATGCATCTTAAAAGCAAAGTATTTCACTTGATTAGGTTAATATGAATTTGTGCATAAATGTGTATATCATTTTCAAGGAGGCCAGGTTTCTGCTGTAAGGTTGTTTCTGAAGAAATCATGTGATGCCTCGTGTTACTAACAGTTATTTTTACATTCGGGCCTGTAAGTGAAACCTGCACCATGGTTAACAAGTAAACTTAGGAAAATTACATGGATCACATTTTAAATTAACTGCATTCTGCCTGTGCTAAACAATTCATGTAAATATGGCAAGGTTTAGTAGTCGCAGGCTCCCAACCTCAAACCCCAAATCCCCCCAATCCCATCCAAACTCCTACTATGTTGCCCTCTTCAACATAATCAAGCTCACAGACATACACAATGTTGTCTGTTGTTGCTGTGATTGACAGGGGAGAGGGACTACGCCGTCCATCCCACCCCAAGAGCACAACCAGGCGTACATATATTAGTCAATTTCCTGTGTCAACTCGCTTGATTTAAACTCGACAATTCAGTGTAACAAAGTGGGTGTGTTAGTGCAGGGGAAACACTATACGCCAGAGGTTTCTCCAAAACCGGGTGTGTTCTAGAGATGTAGAATTTGCTTTGAAGTATTCAGGTTTGTTATCTCTGGTAAAATGAATTTGAACAGAACGATAAAAGCATTTAGTCACGCCCCCGAACAGTGGTTTGACTGGTTTTCAGCTGACATGGCATCTGGATGAAGACAAGTGCTTACATATAGAAACTAAGTGTTTACTGTAGTGTTTTTTTTTTTTTTTTTTAAATCCTCCTTTTAACTGACTCCAGTTGACCTGGCTCTATGATGTATATTAGTGTTATAAGTTTAAAATAAAAACTCAAATTTAATTATATTTTTTCAAGAAAGATTCCTTCAATTCTTCTTGAATGCTGATACTCCGAATAATGCTTATACTTTCAGGATAACTTAGCTTGAACCCCTCAGAGGGGATCTTTTAAAGGGGCACGCCTTTTCATTGTGAAAGTTCCACGGCAGGATCACAGGCTCAGGACAGACAATGGCTCTGTTTCTAAAGCCCATTATAAACCAGACCTCTTCTCCTGAGCACTGGAGTAACATGGTCTACAGGATGTAAAGGTCAACATGAGACTATGCAGGCTGTACAATTCTGTGTATTGTAAAAATAGGAATTTTGTTTATCTTATCAATAACCGACATTGTTGCGTTAAGCTTCTGTGACAGGAAGGTTGTGGGAATAGACAGCAAGACACTCAATTACTAAGCTGTGTATTGGGTTTGAATTCTGCCTCATTTTTAGATCATTTAGAAAGAGCCGTCTTTCAAACTAGCCGCTGTGTCTTTACACATAAAATGTGTGGGATTCAATGCTTTCCTGTCCGTTTTCCTTTTTCAGGTTTGTTACTATTGTTATCTGTAGAGCGGTGGGTGTAATGTGTTCAGAGATGTGTGGGTAGTTCCCCAAAAGCAGAAAAAAGTACATGCCAAAACGGAAACAACAGTTTAGTGACCCGCCTCACAAGGACAAACACCACTTTCGAAACCCAAAATATCTGTAGCTTTAGTTCATCACCAGGGAAATAATAGTGTAATATTTATTGCTCAAGAATTAATTTCTATATCAAGTCTTTGTACTTTTTTCTTTTTTTCAAATTGTATTGCCCACAGCCAATAGAAACAAGCAATTCTGATAAATTAGGGATAAACGACCAGATGCTCGGAAACCCAGAAGAGTCTGAGCCCTCTGCATGTACACGTGTGCTTGGTATGACACTGTTACACTCTGTCAGCCTCTTCAGCATGCCAGAGCAAACACATGCCTAATTTAACACTCCACTATAACCTCATCATTGCCCTGATGGAGAGACCCAAACATTTAAGCCCTTGAACGTTCTTGGTGAAGGCTGCTTTATTTTCACCCAACCACAATCAAGTGTGACTTATTGCACAAAAACAAACAGCAATTCAATAAAATATTATTTATATAGCCCTTTTTAAAATGATTGAAAAAAAAAATTTTTGAAAAATTTTTTTTTATAACTGTCACAAAGCAGAATATAAATTATAAAATTGATCCCTAATGAGTAAGCCAGAGGCAACAGAGGCAAAAAACCTCTGTGGGATGATACGAGGAACACATTTAAGAAGACTTCAGACTTGTGAGCGACACCAGATTCTAAATATTTTCCTTTTTATAATTACAGTATATGGTCAAGTCCAGTTATGTAACTAGGAGCGTTTGATTAGCTCATTTATATGGGCACTAGCATAGTTTATGAGCTCATAATAGTTTTAAAAGGGAGTTAAATGAAGCGTTTGAGACGCTTTATATGGATGTAAAGAGTATCTTATCACATGCACATTTTCTCATGGAAACAGGATCAGTCGTTCTCTCATGACACTAAATGGATGTCACGCTCAGGAGTATCGGCTGCTATCTTCGAACTAAACTGAGCAGATTAGTTAATAGTTAGATTGATGGAATTAAATAATTGTATCATCCACTGTGTTTTTTTTAATCTTTTTTTGTGCATGGTCTGTTCATAAACTGAAACAGAATTTCTTTGTGGACTTTAACACAGAAAAGTACTAAAATTACTTAAGTGTATCGTTTTTTTTTTTTTTTTGCTGTCAAACATTGTGTATTGTCCCCTAAGCTACTTTCATGTCTTTAGCAGTATGAGTTCAGGTTCAAAAAATGGACAAGTTCTTTAAACAGTATTTAGACACCACAAATGACCTACAGGAGTTCCTTTTTGTAAGGTTGATGTTGAAATTACAGCCTCAGCACATCTATAGTAAGAAGTAATTAGCAGGATTGTGGTTCAGTTCTAGCCCAGTCTTCTAGGTGAATTGTTTTCATCCAACACAGTTACAAACGTTATGATGATTGCTGAAACTGCAATTTCAGTATCCTCCTTAAATTAAGGAGATGGCTAGGCCATTTGAGCACCTTCATCATTTTTATTAGAAACCAGTATTAAATTATTTTAATTGGAGTTTTGAGGTTGTTCTGATGAAATGTTTATTTACTCCCCAGATTTGATGGCTTGGCTTGTGAGATGAAACTATTCTTGGTAAAATCCTGGTACATTAGTCCATACACGTTTCCTTTGATGACATGGAATACCTCCATACAATACGCAGTGAAACAACCCCATATCACGATGTTTAATCCTCTTTACTTCATCATAAGGAATCATACGTACATCCCTTTCTTAAAACCTAACAAGCCGAAATATATTTAACGGGTTTGGATCACCATGCTTCTTGTTTTAGCAAAGGAGTTTTGTGTGAGATTTAAGAACATGGATTAGATAAGATTAGATTAGATTCATCTTAATTGTCATTGCACTTGGGAACAAGGCAAAGAAATGCAGATGATGATATCTGTGCAGTTCATTGCATATTGTTCTCTTTGTAACTGCTGTTCCTGCTGCTTTCAGGTCGTCCTGCAACTCTTTTTCAGTGACTCGTCGCTTTTCTCATACCTTCTTTATTATTAGTCAGAGATGCTTATTAGTCTGATTTCTCACATGGCTCTCCTGTTTTGAGACGATTCATTGGGATTTAATGAACCTTTCACTGCATTTTTCAAACCAAGTGTTTCATTACACTCACCATAAAATCTAACCTTTTTTAAAAAAAAAAAAAAAATTGAAATAATGAGACCAGCTGCATGAGAATATTGTTTGCAGCATTTCTGTTGAGAACTTTTATATACTCTGCAATTTTTCAGCATATTTATGCTTAGGACTGCATACTTTTTTTTTGTTTATGTTTCTAAGTACAAAGACATTGTGTGAGTGTGTAAATGTGAATTGGAGATATACTCTAAAGATGTATTAAATAACAAACACAAATGTCTGAATAGTTATCCTGTCATGATTTTATTTGGAGAATCAAAAGCGAGAAGACAGGTTTAAATGTACATTTATAATGTCTGTTATAAAAATATTGTTAACTTTATTTTAGTCCTATTATTAGTAACTGCTTTATCCTGTCGGGGCCACAGTGGGATCTGAGCCAATCCCAGGAAAACTGGACATAAGGCAGGAACACACCCTGGATGTGACAACTAGGGCAGGGCGCCATGCTCATACACTCTCTGACTTACACACACACACACACACACACACACACAAACACACGTCGACATGACTGGGTAATTTTAACCCTTCCATCTTCCTGCATGTTTTTTTGGGAGGTGCAAGGAAACCAGAGAGCCAGGAGGAATCTCGTGTGGAGTCTAGAACATTCTTTGCTCCACCACTTATATATTATATACAATGTGTATGAGATGTGTATATGTAAATTAATCAGAAATGTCAACCAATATTACATAACGGTCATGGACCTAGGTGTACCTTTTTATTTAATGAATTTATTTATTGTCCACTCTTACAGTCAAGCCAGTTCTCTGTTTCATCACTGAAATGAATTTCTATAAAGTGTAACTTTGCTTTCTAACTAGCTATTTCCGAACTTTACAGATTCAAGAGACTTTTTTGCAACAAACCCTGTAATAGTACGCATCACTATCGTTCAGAGACACGTATGTTCAGAGACATTTCTCAAAACAACTTCTTTACCTTTTACATTCAACTGTGTCACATAATGAAGGGCCACAGCGGTATTATCCTCCTGCTGTGGCTGGCTCTGAGCAGCCAGATCCTGATCAGTAACAATCTAATGCTCTTAATGTGACATATGGCCTAGTGGATTAGCTGTTGCGAATGGTAGAGTGCAATGTGGCCTCTCACTTCCTACACATCCTTTCAAAGAGCTTGCGTAGTTTCCTGAGCAGCCACATCTAGTTTCATTTGAACTGCGAGTGGTTGGTCAGGACTTTTTTTTTTTGAGAGAGAGAGAGAGATTAGATGCTGCTTTTTTTAATCCCCTGCAGAGGAAGTGGATGTTGACAGCAGAGTGACATAAAGGAAAATCATAGTGTGAATTTATTTAAAACAAATTAAATAAAGGTATATCTTAAATAGAAATGGAACATTCATGAGGTTAGGTTTGGTACAAGTCACTAAAAATGCTTATTTCTAGAATATAACCCCTAAGTATGACCCAAATCATGCTCCTAAAGCACTTTAATTTAGCTTAATGCATTACTCTTTAAAAAAAAAAAAAAAAAAAGGTTGACGCAAAAATAGAGTACAGTATTGAATTAATGGCTATTTGCCACTCTAGTGCATTTACAGTGCGGTATACTAATGTTATCCCTACAGTATACTAATTTTACCACCAACAGCATACTAATGTTATCCCTACAGTAGACTAATTTTACCCCAACAGCATACTAATGTTATCCCTACAGTAGACTAATTTTACCCCAACAGCATACTAATGTTATCTCTACAGTATACTAATGTTTCCCCTACAGTATACTAATGTTACCCCAACAGCATACTAATGTTACCCCTAAAGTATACTAATTCAATGGCCTTTTCTTTGCACTCACATTAAGGTAAAACTAAGTAACGAATGGGACTGAAAACTTAATGATTGACGTTTCTTTGTCATTGTCAGGAACACGAAGTATATAGAAGTCATATAACACAAAGTGCAGTTCAATAAAACAAAGAAAATATACTGTACATAGAGGGTAAAGATATTGAGTCAATTTAAAATTACATAATGACGTACAAAGAAATTATAATTTATAAAAATGTGTGGTTTTTCGAGGAAAAATCGCGAATGCAAATTAGTTAGGTTCAATGAAAATTTCACAGATTCGCGAATCCCATAACGTAAATGCAGGAGGTATTACTGTGTGTGTGTGTGTGTGTGTGTGTGTGTGTGTGTGTGTGTGTATATAAACACATACATACATACATACATACATACATACAAAACATTAATCAGTTTGTATTTTTGCACATTTGACTGACAAGGTTTGTGATTTGTTTTTTCCCCCTCCCCCTTCCCATTGCTCATCCTGAAGTAGATACACACAGATCCACTGCAGGACAGAGCAGATTAGTAATCTTGTCTGAGCCTAAACACCACCACCCACACTAACCCTGTTTTGCTGTGAGCACACATTTCAGACCGGTTCACTATCCCTTCATCACCTCTTGCTCATTGGAGATAAATACAAACACATTTAAATATTATTTTGTATTATGTTTCTTATGATCTGTAAAACCGCTTTGAGACCATCAAAGCACTGTGTTAAAAGCATTATACCAATACATTTGAATTGACTTGAAAGTAATAAAAAAGCTTTTTTTGGATCAGATGTACTGTACTGTACTGTACTGTCCTGATGTAGGTCCAGCTTTGTTCCAGGAAACTCACAAGGCTTATAGAGATTAGCATTCTTTGCTATTTGAATATCTGTGATGGTCACGGTTCACTGTCACTGTTCATATGAAAGTGTCTATGACAACTACACAGCACTAAACAGTTTAACTATTCATGTTACAAGTGCATAGGATATACCTCTATATAAATGAGTAAACACACTCAGCCGCCTGAAAAGTTATACCGATTAATCCCATTCAAGCATGGGGTTTTGCTTCCTGAACATTAGCTAACTAACGTTGTTAGGGAACATTATCTAACGTTAGCTAGCTAGCCTTGGTTGAATATATTACTTCTTTATTTGAGAATGCTTTTTAATAACTATCGGATTTCTAGCTATCGGATTTCTGCTGATATTTGCAAATGATAGCTAGGTAGATAGCTAGACAGTCGTGACTGGAATTTTATATTACTTTGTCTGGGTTAAATGTCTAGGACATAACTTAATCTTAGCATATATTTTGTAGCTGTATGATCGTGAGGACTAGACAAATTTTAAAATAAAAATTTTAAGGAACATGAGCTAAAGGTTTTCAGACATTAACAATTGAACAAGTTAAGTATATGTTTATTTGTCTTATTTTATTAATTAATCACAGATGTAAACTTGGGAATATTTATGAGAATATTGATGATCTTGAGAGAAAAGTCTTACTTTTCTTTCTTGAGTGCAAACTTTTGCTGACTTTCCCTGGGCTGGGTAAAACCTGGCTCATATATCACCCAGTCCATTGAAAAAGGAAGTATAAATGACGAGGCAGATTCATTAGTTCACACTGAAGCGGAACACACGGGCAGAGGTCGCACTGAAAATATCCGATCTTTTCAATGGTATACCATATTTTTCTATGTTTTATACGTTATTTCTGAAGCGGTATAGAAACAGAGCAGCTGTATTTTTGCCATGTAATCTTTGCTTGGTGTCGTTTATTATATTGTACTGCTTTGTGAAGTTTGGACCTCTTTGTGACCACTGTTTAAAAACTTTCACATTTATGAGGAAATTAGATTTCTATCAGCTTAAGTGCTCTGTTTGTGTAAATTATATAGGATTTCATGTCATTATACTCTGTAATAGTCTTTATTATTTAATGAACATTCCCAGAGTTCTGCGTTTTCTCAGTCTTATGCTTTTAACTGAAAACGCTTGTTTCTCACTTGTAGGAATCAAGGAATGAGCTTCGTCCCCGTCTCTGTCAAATGAAGAAAGGTGCCACAGGTTACGGCTTCAACCTGCACAGTGACAAGTCCAAAACAGGCCAGTATATCAGGGCGGTGGATGACGACTCTCCGGCAGAGAAATCTGGACTTCGACCCCAAGATAAAGTAGTGCAGGTACAATACTCCCAACCCCTCCTAACAGCTTTGTAACATACAGGTGCTCAGGTCCTTCTGGACTCAACACACACTATCCTGTCCCACTCTGGCTAAAAACAGAGACTCGTGATTTAATCTAGCAGTCTAGACACCAGTGTTTGGTGGGAAGTAAAGTGAATCGTTCATGTTGGGAACATGAGAATAGCAATTTGTTGCTCTATCATATCCAAACATTTATACCACGTTAAAGAGTAAAGGCTCGACTTTCCGTATGGCCTCTGAGGTACTATAGCGTGTCTAAATTAATCTCATTGTGCCCCAGAGCAGGAGTGGTCATTGTATCAGCAGACTCTCTGGGAGTAGACAGATTAGAGCACAACTCAGCAGGAGTCAGATTGCAATGCTTTTGTTATCCAGAAGAATGTTAGGATGAAGAAACCAGACTCTGAATAATCCATTTAAAACTTTAAAAATGGCTCTGAGGTGTCTCGGGAGAGACGGAAATCCATGAATGGAATGGAAATATAACCACATTAGAGAGCTGTCTCTTTTTACCCCTTGTAATTTATCTGCAATTTCATGAAATTGAATTTATAAAACGAATTTTAAGGTTTAAGATTTTGGTTGATTTCAGGTTTAAGATCTTAATTTTTGTTATTTTACATGCTACCTTATGGCGATGGGGTGCAAGTGTTCTCAATTTGTTAATTGGGGTAGAGATTATGCCAGACAGTGAGCAAGCTGTATTATTGATAGCTTGAATGCTGCTACCTGCGTGTAGCTTATTAGGTTATGCTGTAGGGTAAAGTATTCTCAATCCTCAGTTGTGTTTTTCCAGGGCTTCACACCAGTGGTCAGTGACCTGGGGATTGTAAAGGCCTGCAGCCAACTGGAACATGGTCCAGCTCTGGATTCGTGCCCTGTTCCTAATGTGTGCATCTCTAACTGAACTTCCCTCAATCCTGATCACTCTGGTCTAGTTCTTTTCTCTAAATGAAAAGGGTTATCATGTTGGCGTGAAAAATAGTTCAGGCTGTTTGACTAAAGACATTTATTTGTTTATGTGTTAAGCCGTTTGATGAATTCCTGCTCGGCTCTGTAGTGTCAGGCTTCTCTACATCCTGTTACGGAAGGGATTTCCATCTTAAAGGCCATTTGCGGTGCTACCAAGACGGAATAGTAATTTGAGTGTTGGCAATAGTCGAAGAAAGAAAAAGCTTTCACGCTCTCCAAATCGTGTTTTTCCACCAACGCCACTCCAGTCCAATGTGCCGAGAGTAGACGGATATGGAAATGTCAAGGAAAAAAAGAGATAAATCTTGAGGTTTTCCTGACCTAGAAAACGAAACCTTACACAGTCAACATGTCTGCTTCTACTACCCAGACCTGCATTTAAATCACTTATGGATTATATATATATATAAATTTGAATATATAATTTTGTCAAATTATATGTCTTAAACATAAGATGTTAAATTTTGTGCTCACTAGATGTTCAGATATTTTTCCATTTCATATTTATCAAACAGACAGTGATTCAGTCTGGGAAGCTTTCCGCCTGCACTGGAAATGCACCGTCAGCACATTTTCCACTTCATGAATATTGAAAGTGTGTGTGCTTGTGTGTCTGTTTGTGTTTTTGTGTGTGTGTGTGTGTGTGTGTGTGTGTGTGTGTGTGTGTGTGTGTGTGTGTGTGTGTGTGTGTGAGTGTGGCATATCCCATGTGAAGGCCACGGGCTGTTGTTTGCTTGCCGCTCTATAATAGCCTGGGAAATGGGAGGCTGGGAGCGACATTCCACAGAGCCCACTCCTCTGCCCTCATTCTCCCACATACACATTCCTCAGCACTGAGACAGAACCACAGTGTTTCCTCAGGTGTCTCCTCTCACACAGCGCTCTCTGCTGCCTCCATGTCCACAGAGCTGAACTTTACACCATGTTCAGCCTCCCTTCATGCCCCTCAACCCTCTCGGAGTGACTCCGTGTACACCTCAGTCCTGATTTGTGTTCAGACATTTATGAATTCTTGATGCCTCTTAATGATTTATTTGCTTTGCATACTTTACAGAAAACCTTTCAGCAAAGCCCAAAATGTCTGACTATTTTGTGAAAGAGGGTATAGATTATTTTTCCCTCATATCCTCTACACAATTTAGTGTTTGTTAGCCTGTGGGTTTTTCATGCACAACAACTAGTTTCTGCAACTTTAACAGTTTTTAACAACTTTAACCCTTTTCTGTTGTGCCTCCTTCACTGTTCACTCTTTCCTGACTCTTTTTTCTCTCTGTTTGGTGTGTCAGGTGAACGGCATAGCTGTTCATGGCTTGCAGCACTCAGACGTGGTGGCTGCCATCAAGGCAGGAGGAGATGAGCTGCAGCTGCTGGTTGTGGATCCAGACACGGAAGCTTTCTTTATGAGCTGCCAGGTTCTTCCCACTGAGGAGCACCTCACAGGTAAACCACTATGAAGACCCTCAGATTATTTACTTACAGTGTATGTACTGTGTGTTTGTCTGTGCGTGCGTGCGTGGGAGTGTCTGTGCGTGCGTGCGTGGGAGTGTCTGTGCGTGCGTGCGTGCGTGGGAGTGTCTGTGCGTGCGTGCGTGCGTGGGAGTGTCTGTGCGTGCGTGCGTGGGAGTGTGTGTGCGTGGGAGTGTCTGTGCGTGCGTGCGTGCGTGGGAGTGTCTGTGCGTGCGTGCGTGCGTGGGAGTGTCTGTGCGTGCGTGCGTGCGTGGGAGTGTCTGTGCGTGCGTGCGTGGGAGTGTCTGTGCGTGCGTGCGTGCGTGGGAGTGTCTGTGCGTGCGTGCGTGCGTGGGAGTGTCTGTGCGTGCGTGCGTGGGAGTGTCTGTGCGTGCGTGCGTGGGAGTGTCTGTGCGTGCGTGCGTGGGAGTGTCTGTGCGTGCGTGCGTGGGAGTGTCTGTGCGTGCGTGCGTGGGAGTGTCTGTGCGTGCGTGCGTGGGAGTGTCTGTGCGTGCGTGCGTGCGTGCGTGGGAGTGTCTGTGCGTGCGTGCGTGCGTGGGAGTGTCTGTCTGTGCGTGCGTGCGTGGGAGTGTCTGTCTGTGCGTGCGTGCGTGGGAGTGTCTGTCTGTGCGTGCGTGCGTGGGAGTGTCTGTCTGTGCGTGCGTGCGTGGGAGTGTCTGTCTGTGCGTGCGTGCGTGGGAGTGTCTGTCTGTGTGTGCGTGCGTGCGTGCGTGGGAGTGTCTGTCTGTGCGTGCGTGCGTGGGAGTGTCTGTCTGTGCGTGCGTGCGTGGGAGTGTCTGTCTGTGCGTGCGTGCGTGGGAGTGTCTGTCTGTGCGTGCGTGCGTGGGAGTGTCTGTCTGTGTGTGCGTGCGTGCGTGCGTGGGAGTGTCTGTCTGTGTGTGCGTGCGTGCGTGCGTGCGAGTGTCTGTGCGTGCGTGCGAGTGTCTGTGCGTGCGTGCGAGTGTCTGTGCGTGCGTGCGAGTGTCTGTGCGTGCGTGCGAGTGTCTGTGCGTGCGTGCGAGTGTCTGTGCGTGCGTATGTGCGAGTGTCTGTGCGTGCGTATGTGCGAGTGTCTGTGCGTGCGTATGTGCGAGTGTCTGTGCGTGCGTATGTGCGAGTGTCTGTGCGTGCGTATGTGCGAGTGTCTGTGCGTGCGTATGTGCGAGTGTCTGTGCGTGCGTATGTGCGAGTGTCTGTGCGTGCGTATGTGCGAGTGTCTGTGCGTGCGTGCGTGCGAGTTTCTGTGCGTGCGTGCGAGTTTCTGTGCGTGCGTGCGTGCGAGTGTCTGTGCGTGCGTGAGTGTGTCTGTGCGTGCGTGCGTGCGAGTTTCTGTGCGTGCGTGCGTGCGAGTGTGACTGTGCGTGCGTGAGTGTGACTGTGCGTGCGTGCGAGTGTCTGTGAGTGTGCCTGTGCGTGAGTGTGCCTGTGCCTGTGCGTGAGTGTGCCTGTGCCTGTGCGTGAGTGTGAGTGTGAGTGTGAGTGTGAGTGTGAGTGTGAGTGTGAGTGTGAGTGTGAGTGTGCGTGTGCGTGTGCGTGTGCGTGAGTGTGAGTGTGAGTGTGAGTGTGAGTGTGAGTGTGAGTGTGAGTGTGAGTGTGAGTGTGCCTGTGCGTGAGCGTGAGCGTGAGCGTGCGTGTGCCTGTGCGTGAGCGTGAGCGTGAGCGTGAGCGTGAGCGTGAGCGTGAGTGTGCCTGTGCGTGAGCGTGAGTGTGAGCGTGAGTGTGAGCGTGAGTGTGAGTGTGCGTGTGCCTGTGCGTGAGTGTGCGTGTGCCTGTGCGTGAGTGTGCGTGTGCCTGAGTGTGAGTGTGCCTGTGCGTGAGTGTGAGTGTGCCTGTGCGTGAGTGTGAGTGTGCCTGTGCGTGAGTGTGAGTGTGCCTGTGCGTGAGTGTGAGTGTGCCTGTGCGTGAGTGTGAGTGTGCCTGTGCGTGAGTGTGAGTGTGCCTGTGCGTGAGTGTGAGTGTGCCTGTGCGTGAGTGTGAGTGTGCCTGTGCGTGAGTGTGAGTGTGCCTGTGCGTGAGTGTGAGTGTGCCTGTGCGTGAGTGTGCCTGTGCCTGTGCGTGAGTGTGCCTGTGCATGAGTGTGCGTGCGTGTGCCTGTGCGTGTGCGTGAGTGTGAGTGTGCCTGTGCGTGCGTGAGTGTGCCTGTGCGTGCGTGTGAGTGTGCCTGTGCCTGTGCGTGAGTGTGCCTGTGCCTGTGCGTGAGTGTGCCTGTGCCTGTGCGTGAGTGTGCCTGTGCGTGAGTGTGCCTGTGCGTGAGTGTGAGTGTGCCTGTGCGTGCCTGTGCGTGAGTGTGAGTGTGCCTGTGCGTGCCTGTGCGTGAGTGTGAGTGTGCCTGTGCGTGAGTGTGAGTGTGCCTGTGCGTGAGTGTGAGTGTGCCTGTGCGTGAGTGTGAGTGTGCCTGTGCGTGCCTGTGCGTGAGTGTGAGTGTGCCTGTGCGTGAGTGTGAGTGTGCCTGTGCGTGAGTGTGAGTGTGCCTGTGCGTGAGTGTGAGTGTGCCTGTGCGTGAGTGTGAGTGTGCCTGTGCGTGAGTGTGAGTGTGAGTGTGAGTGTGAGTGTGCCTGTGCGTGAGTGTGAGTGTGAGTGTGCCTGTGCGTGAGTGTGAGTGTGAGTGTGAGTGTGCCTGTGCGTGAGTGTGCGTGTGCCTGTGCGTGAGTGTGAGTGTGCCTGTGCGTGAGTGTGAGTGTGCCTGTGCGTGAGTGTGAGTGTGCCTGTGCGTGAGTGTGAGTGTGCCTGTGCGTGAGTGTGAGTGTGCCTGTGCGTGAGTGTGAGTGTGCCTGTGCGTGAGTGTGAGTGTGCCTGTGCGTGAGTGTGCCTGTGCGCGAGTGTGAGTGTGCCTGTGCGCGAGTGTGAGTGTGCCTGTGCGCGAGTGTGCCTGTGCCTGTGCGCGAGTGTGCCTGTGCCTGTGCGTGAGTGTGCCTGTGCCTGTGCGTGAGTGTGCCTGTGCCTGTGCGTGAGTGTGCCTGTGCCTGTGCGTGCGTGCGTGTGCCTGTGCGTGCGTGCGTGTGCCTGTGCGTGCGTGCGTGTGCCTGTGCGTGCGTGCGTGTGCCTGTGCGTGAGTGTGAGTGTGCCTGTGCGTGAGTGTGAGTGTGCCTGTGCGTGCGTGAGTGTGCCTGTGCGTGAGTGTGAGTGTGCCTGTGCGTGAGTGTGAGTGTGCCTGTGCGTGAGCGTGAGTGTGCCTGTGCGTGAGTGTGCCTGTGCGTGAGTGTGAGTGTGCCTGTGCCTGTGCGTGAGTGTGAGTGTGCCTGTGCCTGTGCGTGAGTGTGAGTGTGCCTGTGCGTGAGTGTGAGTGTGCCTGTGCGTGAGTGTGAGTGTGCCTGTGCGTGAGTGTGAGTGTGCCTGTGCGTGAGTGTGAGTGTGCCTGTGCGTGAGTGTGAGTGTGCCTGTGCGTGAGTGTGAGTGTGCCTGTGCGTGAGTGTGAGTGTGCCTGTGCGTGAGTGTGAGTGTGCCTGTGCGTGAGTGTGAGTGTGCCTGTGCGTGAGTGTGAGTGTGAGTGTGCCTGTGCGTGAGTGTGAGTGTGCCTGTGCGTGAGTGTGCGTGTGTCTGTGCGAGTGTCTGTCTGTTTGTGTGTGTGAGAGAACACCATGAGCTTTCATTCTGGCATGTGATTCCAGAGGTTTTTGCACATATGCATATTTTCAGCCATTGAACCTTAAGCTTTCTGTTCTCACTGGCTGACATTTCCCTCTCACTCTCTCACACTCTCTCTCTCACACACACACACACACACACACACACACACACACACACACACACACACACACACACACACACACACACACACGCTGTGAGCATGTTGCTGTTTAAACATTAACTCCCAGCCTCTATCTTGACATGAGAGTATTAGTCAAAGTCAACAACGTTCTTTCAGCAGGTCGGCTTGGAAACTGTGTCCATAGCAACAGCCTGGGCTCAAACATTTTCAGTAGTTTGATGTGTCCAGCTCTTAATATTCCCTGCTCATAACTTTGGACTTTGCTTATTGACCTGTTGGTTAATAGGTAATACTCTACATTATCATGCACATGCTCAATGTTTAACTGGGAACAAGTCATTCATTTATTTGCAGACATTCTGTCTTGTACAATAGACCATGTAACATCATGGTCATAGGACATAAATGCCACCTGATGTCTGCAGATGTGTACAAAACTCATTTTCTGGATTTTATGGATTAAATATCTTTTTAGCGCCCTGCTGTTGGAGAGGAGTCCATATGTAAACTCACAAAAATTGTAAAACTGCTTAATTGTACGCCATGTTCCAGTGCTATTTACAGTATTTGTACTTGTCATTAACACATGTCACACATTTGCAGAAACCTTTTGTGCAAAAAAAAAACTTAATATGTGGTATCTCATCGTTAGGTCTTATGCTGTGCTTGTAGTGGCTAAAATAACAAGTATTTTGTTTCATTTTAAGGACAGCCGGATTGTTAGGATGCAGGTGTTTTTTTGCAGACAAGTTTGTCTTAAAATAAAAAAAAAAATGAACAGCATGTGTTCAGTGTTGTTTAGGTGGATGTACATATGTAGGAAGTAGTGACTAGACAGGAATCTTATCGGCTAACCTTATTCTTGTTTGTTCTTAGGTCCTCTTCCGGAACCTGATAACAGCGGAGATGCTGAAGAAAAGGTAAAAACATTTGTTGTCAGAATTAGAAAATCAAGCTTTTTAAAATGTACGTGTTCATTGTGTTTGTGATTGGCACCGATTCAGTCTAATGCCAACTCGAGTGTGCGCCATTTTGTTCGTCCCACATCTTCGTCCCACACGCAAACACTAATATCGAAACAGCAGCTGTACAGTTTCACAATGATGTGTAGAACTCACACCTGACCTGTACAGTGCGAGTGCGCTCGCCTCACAGTCGCTGAGACTCTGCCTCTAAACATCTGCTTTCTTTTGTGATCGAAACACGTCAAACCTGCATCTACAAAAAGATCGAGAAGCATCAGATGTTGACATTTAGTGTGCCTGAATGCAAACTATAAATAGGTCACCCAGTGTAGAGACTAAAAAAAAGAAAGCTGATAAGAAGAACAGTAATGGGAGAGATGGGTGTCATGACTAGGGTACAGTGTACAGACTCACGTGAGTTCGTCGTACGTTTTATGCAAAATAATCTCAAACTTGTGAAATGGCTTCATCTGGCCTGAAATTTTGTCCCTAGATGCTGTGTATGTTCTATTTTTTCCCCACTGTATCCTATTTGTGTGTCATATTTATTTTGACCTTAGTCACCAAGGCTTAGTGGCTCTATTGTTACATCAAGGACAGCCGTAAGAAGCTACACTGCATGTTCTACCGTGTATCATTGTCTATGTGAAACTATTTGAATTTGAAATATTACATTTAGATGAATCATCTGCCTCAATGTATTATTTATTTTTTTTTAGTGAATTTATCCCTCGGCTTATTTTTGCAACCTGTTACACGTTTAAACACAATTTTTAATAAGCGTAATAAATGAAATGATCTAATAGTGAAACAGATCAAAATTTGTTGTTTTAGAATTGTAGAATTCTTTATCCTTTCAAAGGATTATTGGCTGTAACTGGTGGTAATCAGTAGAATAGATAATTATGTGTTGAAAAAGGGGAGTAGCTTTAGATCACAGCCTGATAGCTAACAGTTTACAGCCCGAGCAGGATCTCATTGTGATCTAGCCCTGATCTAGCCCTCTGTGCTCCAATGTCTGTGCTGTGAGCTGAAGTGGGTGCGCCACAGAAAGCAAAAGAAAATAGAGAGAAAAGTGCAGGGCAAAGTCTTAGGGTGAATATCCTGATTAAGACAAACTGGTTACACAGTTACACAGTTAAATGAGTTTTACTGTTAAGGATCACACTCTAAAGCCCTCATTGATGCACCATACTCATGTGCTGTACTTTTATTCTGCTTCTTCAGCAGAACACTGTACTGCACCAGGAGCGGATCTGGTTCATACAGTGTGTTTACATGCAAGTGAATAATCCCCATAAAAAAAAAAAACCTTCATGTAAACGCCGTACATCGATCCGATCGAGCTCGCTCCAGATGAAATTTTGATGGGATGAACGGGCCAGGTTAGATCGAAAATAATCTGCTAAATAGGACAAAGTTAGCCATAACATATAAACCGATATTTGAATCGGATTGGAACGTTTAGGGTACGTACTGTATAAACTAAACTTTCTAAAATCTGATCCAATTTGTTAGGATTTTCATAAGACATAATTAACCATGCAGACACTCGAATCAAACTATTTTCTCAATCGGATTCAACAACACTTTGCGCATTGGTGTGAACAGGACGACAGCCGCTAGCTCCGTAACGCACACGCAAACAAGTATTTAAATAGGATCACAATGTTTAGGGTACGAACAGTATAAACAGTACTTTTGGGTAGGTGGAACTTGCCGCATGTAAACATACCCAGCGTTTGTGTTTGTTTGTGTGTGTGTTGTGGAACTTGTCTAATCGAGCTCATTAGCTTAAGGCTGATCAGTGCGTATATAAAAAATGAAAAAAACAGACATTAAGCAAACACAAGGTTCTTAAACATGTAGCACCTCCTTAGACAAGTTGTTGTGGTGGAACGTCGGTCACAATGAGTTATTGACCTTTTCCTTCCAGAGAGGAGATGACATCCTGCAGGGTGGAGCAGCACACAGGCTGGAGTTTGTTAGTCTGACAGCTTTCTAATGAGAGAAACACGACTGTAACTGGATGATCTGTCCTTAGTGAGACATTACACACAGGTTCTGATCAACATCTTTTTTTTTTTCTCTCGCTTTTTTTCTATTTGTATGATGCCACTTTGTGAGCAAACCTAAAAAAATCATGTTAGGAAGGAATTGTTTAAGGTGCAGGAACTGGGTTTTATTTGTACATCCTATACTTACTTATGAGTCTGAAATGAAGAACAGCAGACAGAATGTTACTAAAGCATCTGTTTTGCTTTCAAAAAGTTTGGT
This sequence comes from Tachysurus fulvidraco, assembly GCF_022655615.1. NCBI lineage: Eukaryota > Metazoa > Chordata > Actinopteri > Siluriformes > Bagridae > Tachysurus > Tachysurus fulvidraco. The sequence goes on along the minus strand of NC_062525.1, from coordinate 10,126,756 downwards.
GAAAAGCTCCACCTGCACCACAGCGCTGTAACACTTGTTCTGTAAGCGTGTGCTACAGAAACCACTAGACTGTGGTTAAAGCAACACGGCGTCCGGAAGATCATGTCAAACTCAGCCACTGCCTGTTTAGTTACTATATAACTAGTAACTTCTCTGTGTGTCATGGTGCCGATGGCTTCTGGGTGTGGATTGTAAACGCAGCGGAGCTCAGAGACTGGAAACTCAATCTCAAGGCTGCTCTCTAGTGGACAGAGTAGAAGAGAAGGAGCTTGTAGCCGAGGTTTGGTAGACACCTGATTATTGTTCGCTCTGCTTGTGATAGAAATGAGGAATGAAATACGACAAGGCGTTTCACCACTCCTGAGATCATCTTTCATTAAAAGCACACCCTTAAGTGTTTCATTACACATTGATTTGCCTGATTCCGCAAGTTTCTGACTTATCTGTATCATTTTTTTTTTTTGTAGTGTACGTTGTGACTCGTCCATGTAACCGGTGTAGTTGAGAAACATTCACACTGGCTGCATTTAACACGGAACAAAAACATTGTGGGTTCTTGTGCCACCGTGTGAGTGTGGTGTTCTTATAGCAATGGAGACCACAGTACTGTAGAAATCTCAAATCTGAACAAATCTCAAATCTCAGAAAGCTTTGTTTTCCCTAACAGCAGCTCTGAAAGGTCAGAGGTCTGTATTAATATCCCGTATTGAGACATTATTGATCTGCCTGTAAATCCTAAGTGCTTTTTTTTTGTGTGTGTTTTTAATTTTTGAGAGTGTAGAAAGATGTAAGTGGTACATAAGTGAGAACATTAAAGTAATTCCCAGTGGTTAAAGACATTTAACATTAAAGTAATTCCCACATAATCTCATTTTTGACGTTGATAATACGCTGCTGTGTTCTCCATCCAAACACCTTTCAACCAATCAGAGATGAGAATTCAACAACGTGCTTTAACTGAAATTTATTTTTTTTTTGCCTCTCGTGTGATTGTGTTCCTGTTCGTGCACGTGGCTGGATCGTTGTGTTAAACTCGAGCAGTGTTCAGTGGTTTGATGGTCACTATGAGACCCGATTTGACTTTGCTATTGTGCAGGTGAAGGAGGAAGCGGTTCAGGAAGCCCAGCTGATGTCAGAGAGTCCCACTCCATCCAACGCTTCCTCCACTGCATCCATCCCCGCTGAGACGGCCAGCATTCCCTCATCACAGGTCAGTCTGACTGCACACACCATACACGTACCACCACTGCCATCACAGGCCGAGGGGATGTGGTAGCCTACACACACTGGGTGTGAACACATACACACACTGCCATCATCACCACCATCACAGGCTGAGGGGATGTGGTAGCCTACACACACTGGGTGTGAACACATACACACACTGCCATCATCACCACCATCACAGGCTGAGGGGATGTGGTAGCCTACTGTAGTTAAGGCAGCGGTGTCCAATCTTATCCACAAAGGGCCGGTGTGGGTGCAGGTTTTCATTCCAACCAAGCAGCAGCCACACCTGATTCCACCTGTTTAATCAGCTGTTCTTGGCTTTTAGTAAACTCTGGTGTGGCTTCTGCTTGGTTGGAATTAAAACCTGCACCCACGCCGGCCCTTTCTGTATAAGATTGGACACGGCTGGGTCAAGGTGTTGGAAAAATCGGAATGTTGCGAGTTCACATCCCAGGTCCACCAAGCTGTATAAGGACATCTTCCAAATGTGGCTAAATGTGAATGTGTACTGTTTGTTGCAAATGTCTGTTGGATTCAGTCACATCATGTTGCACTGTATATCATGTGACCTCAATGCTGATGTGTGTGACAGGAGAAGGCAGAAGAAAAGGCTGTAGAGAAGAGTGCAAATGCAGCCTCATCGCTGGATCTGAACATTTCCCTGCAGCAGGCTAAAGAGCGCGCGCGCCAGAAACGCTCCAACAAGAGAGCGCCACCTATGGACTGGAGCAAGAGGAGCGAAGTGTTCAGCAACCTCTAAAGCAGCCGATTCCTCCTCCACGAGCACGTCTTATGTCCTTTATTTATAAAGTTCACATGTTTGTCTCTCTCATGAGGCCAGCTTCTCTGATTAAGCAGAAGGGAGGCAAGAAAGAGGAAAATCATAAGTTAGAAATAATTGGCTTTTTAAAAAAACTTTTTTTAAATAATTTTGTTAGTCTCATCCATACACACACCTCAGATGAGCATTTAAAGCCAGTGTTATTTTGTCACTTGTTTTTATTGACCTTTATAGACATTTTATTGAACTATATGATAGAAATCTGAATTGTGATGTATTACTTTATTATGTACAGTGTAGGTGTAATTAATGCACAATTCTTTTCCTGTTCATGCTGATGGTAAAGGTGTGTTAGCACCACTGATGCTTCATTATCCTGTATACACATCTGCCCTGTGGAAATAACCGTTAATGTTCCGAGCAATTTTAACCCTTTGTTATTCCTGTTCAGAGCGACACTTTAGACCGCTGTGTGGTGTGAAAGCTTTGTCTCTGTGATCTGTTCAGAAAAGCATTTTCTTTTTATTCAGAGCTGTAAATCATAAATTCTTCAGAGAAATCCCTAATACAGCTTTACACACTCTGACTAACATGGAATATGTGATTAGTTTGTTGTTTGTTTTTTTGACTGAAGGAAGAAAAGCACTGTTTTTTTTTTATCATACAAGATTTGTGTAAATTAATGTTAACAATCGAATCACACGAAGTAATATGGCACATTGTACTTTGATTTGATGGCTTTGATTTTTACTTTTTTTTCCAACACACCGTCATCGCCTCATTGTTTAATTTTTTTTGTTGGATTCAGAATTTCTAGTATGTTGATTACAAAAGTGAAAAAGTTCCTAAGAAGAAAACCACTGTCTTTAGCAACTTTAGCTGAAAGCTCAGTCTAGACTTGGCTGGATGGATAAATAAATAAATCATTAAATAAATCAAATGTAGCCTGCTTGAGTTTCATTTCCTGCTTGGCTGGACAACACCAAATGCACATTTTGATGATTCTAGGTATAAATATTATGCACCGTTCATGTCACACACAGGAAAAAAGAAAAGGAAAAAAAAAGCGGTGATCTGGAATTTTAAGCTCAGGAAGCCCTGATTTCTCTCACCAGTCACTGCCACAACTTCCTATAGAAAGTGTGCCGTGGTCCCAGGAATAATTTCATTTTATTTTTTATCAGCTAATAATTTTTTATAAATCTTCAGGTCTATTAAAAAGGAGTAAAAGCTTTTGCAAATATTTAACACACAGTCGCTTCAGTCACCGCAGGCTCGCGCGCTGGGAATAAATACAAGTGTTTAAAATAAGTAATATTAATCTTAATATAATATTAAACGTTCTGTACAATGTTTATGTTCTGTAAAGCTGCTGAGACAATGTCCATTGTTAAAACCGTAGTGTTAAAAAGCACGTAAACAAGGCGGCAGCGTGTGCTCTTAAGTCTTCCCATCCTCCCACACTGTGTAACGTTAGTCTGTACGTAGCTCATGTTAATAACAGACTTTTTGAAGAGACCTTTTTTTTTTAAAAGCATCCTTTAATTCAGTGTAAAATGTTTGTCAAAAGTCAACAGATACATTTTTCACAGCCATGCGGAAACAGTTTGCAATGCTTGTAAACAAATTAACGTGTTCTCAACCAACAAGAGACCCCTCCCCCCACACACATCTGAACTATATACATTAGAAGCTATCAAATCCTATAATCACAGCACAAAGGATCATAGGAAACAAAAAGAAAGAACATGTACAGACTATGAAAAAAGTTACAAACCCCAAACCCTCACCTCTAATGTACCATGAGGGCTAATGTTAGTTCAGTTTTTATTATTACAAATAATTCAGCTACTTGTATCCAAAATACAGATTTTTAATATTTTTTTTTAATCATTTTTAAGATTTCACGTTAAATGTTCAGTCTCCACCCTAAAATTACAGACAGACTTGATTTCCTCTCATAGATCAAGCGAATGAATTATCAAATATATAGCACCATGACGTCATTACTAAGGACAGGGAAAAATATCACAAAAACCCGTGTTAGTATTGGAGACCAGAACAGCGTCGGTCTTCTCGGATTCTCACATTGCTGCATGCACTGATGATTATCAACCTACTGCACATTGTTATCCCTTAATTACTTTATTTCTTATTCTTATTCTTAGAAACATTTTTTTAACATTTCTAATATTGAACAAACAGGATAAGGCATCACATTTAATGTCGAGAAACTTTTTTAGCTTTAAAGGTGAAGTTGTGCGTTAGGGTGTGTTACGATTGATTGGAGGGTAGCAGCAAAAATCTCATGCCTTGAAACAGTCATGTCTTAATAGATGCAGACAACTAGGTGAATTTGGTCAAAATGAAAATAAGAATCATTTTAAAAATAACATGAGCTGACATCAAACCAGTGTTGACCGTAATCCTGATGCTATGATTTTCGAGGAATAGCCTATATAGAAAACTGAGACTGCTTTAAAAGACCACAAGTGAACAGTCAAAATGGAAGTAAAGCAAAAAAATAAAAATAAAAAAAATCTTCACAACTGTACAAAGCAACCACAGATGCAAAAAAAAAAAAAAAAAACCAACACATCGATATGACAACATTGTAGCGTAACGCGTTATTGCTTCAACAGATGTCATATAGAGTCGAAAACAAACACCAAAATGATCAACATCTAGCTAGGGGAAAATCTGGAAAACTGGCATACGGAGCGAGGAGTGAAGGGAAGAAGAAGGAGAAAAAAAAAGAAAACAAGAGAGTGGAATGGGGTCCATGTGAGCGAGTCTGTGGTGAGAAGCCAGAGCACTGCACAGGTTGACGCTTTCTCCCGTTCGCACCCGACCCACAGCCTTCGCAGGCGCCGAGAGACGGCAAGAGACGCGGAGAGATGATGCTCAGTGCGCCGCTGTGGCTCTGTGGGGCCGGCTTTGAGTGACAGGGCATTAGAAAGATTTCGTTTGGCTTCTGAGTTCTGTATTTACTCTATGAGGTACTGTAGATGTAAGCAAATGCAGGAAAACATTCACATCGATATGGAAACTTGATTCAGTAAATATGAGGAAATTAAAAAATTAATAATAATAATAATAATAATTATAATTATAATTATAAAAAAAGCCAATGAAATACAAGATTTCCTGAGAAATTCACCAACAGCCTCACTGGTACTGATAGAGATTATAATTATAGAAGAATTATATAAATCACTATGCAAACAATATCGCATGTTTTTTTTTTCCCTTTTCTTTTTTTTTTATAGAACACCCAACATAGTCCGTAAGAGGGAAAGTCTAGCTTCTACAAAATCATCACAGTTTTACAACATATTGTAAGAGTATCTGATTTAGCTTTATAGAATGTAGGTATATATTTATGTCTTCTGATATTTTTTTTTTAAAGAATAAGACATTGTAAAACAACACTACTGTATTATTGCATATCTTCAATTTTAAGGACTCTCAATATCACAATATGTAACAAATATAAATGTTTGGTAACTTGTAAAGTAGAATATATGGTGCATGTGAATTTATAAACTCATTTTGCATACGGTGAATTATAGTCCTTCTGATGGTAAGTGAAAACTAGCTATTGCAGGAAGATGGTTAAAGAACCGAGCAGAAGCGGCGTGATTACAGGTGAACCCTTAGCCGACGTAGATTTAAACTCATTTTTAAAGAGGTAGTACAAAAAAAAAAAATCTGTTATTCTGGAATGAACGTTCGGACGTCGAACACGTCAGACGGACGATTGCTCGCAGGATATAGGCGTGATCGCTCATTGGTTCAGTACAAAAGCAGAGAGGCTGGTAAACTGTCATGGCGTTCAGGGATGAACTCGGACCTCACAGCTCGGCGATACAGAAAAGTCTCTGCTGTGTGAGTTTAAGATCATGGCAAAGTAGTGTTGAGTGGCTAGTAAAGATCATGTTCTTCTTTTCTTTATTCTGTGGCTCATAAAATACTTAAACCAGTATAGAAAAATGGCTCCACGTATGAAATCAAGAGATAATCAACACTGGCTTCATATCAAATAAATGTTCTTGCATATCGTAATGCTGATTAGAGCAAATATCCCCTCGCTGAATGGTCGACGTGTCAGCCACTATACATATTGTACATTTGCTTGTCGTTTAATACAATAAAGCTGTAACTTCAACATTTTCACAGGCTGATATACATTTAATTTTACATCCCTGTAGTGCAAAAATGTGACAGTGTTTTCCATTAGGCTATGCCTCTTCTTACCAGAAAGGTTTATGACCAATAGAATATTAACCCTTACTCCACTACTCTACTATTTCATTAATGTTATACATATATGGATATACTTTATCAATATAGATTTTTACTGCTCTTACAAAATCCACACCCATCCAGATAAAAGAGCTTTTGACATAAATCAGCGCATGAGACACATGGTCTTGGGAAAGGAAAGAAAAAAAGTTACTGAAAATTTTACAGAAAAAAAAGGAGGAGAAAAAAAAAAAAAAAAAAAAAAAACAGCTACGAAAAACTTCAAGTACAATGATCACTGAGGAAAAGTCCATCTGGCAAACTGATCGAACAAAAGTCAGGAAATATCCCCTCTCCAAAGAAAATCCCAGGCATGTTTCTCTCTCTGGCGGAACTTTGAATCGTCTCATCATCAGCTTTTCTTACCTGAAAAGAAAAGGACCTGGCGTGCAAGAGGAAGCAAGGTCACCCTGTTCTCCCAGGTCGTGCGCGAGTGTGTGTGAGTGTGTGTTGCTCTGAACGGGATCTTCCAGTGCTGTTGGCAGTGAGGTAAGGCTCCGGCAGGGCCGACGCTCACGGCTCCTGTTTGATGTAGTAACTGCCCGAGCCGTTACTCTCTTGGTCTGATGTGCCCTGGGAGAAGGTGAACTCGTCCACCTCTGGAGTCTCCTCCTTTATCTGCAGCGTGGCCTCTGAACCAAGAACACAAAAACAAAAGACAAACAAGATTCCTATTATAATACATATAATACATAGACAGTAGAAGTGACTAAAACAGCCTATATTAACCCATATCTACGATTATATTTCAGCAGGGGGAAACGGAGGGAAAGAAAATCTTAACCAGGCATAAATCCATTAAAACCCTTTCATTATAACGTTTATTTGTCTAAACATCATGTGTATTAAAAAGTAAATTGTTCATGTTTAGTAATACAATGAACATAAATGTTCAAACATACCACGTGTTATTTAAAATTCTATTTTTTCTCTAAAATCTTCTCAAAGTTTTGACAACTGACAGGTGTTGTAGGATAAAGCAGACTTCAGAAGAGACACACAATCAGCCAGAACATTAAAACCTCTGAGAGGTGAAGTAAAGTCACTGATTGTCTAGTTACAATGACACCATGCAATAGGTTGTATATAGTAGGCAGCAAGATGTGTTGGAAGTGGTGAAAAATGGCCACGCTTAAGAATCGGAGCGACTTTGGGCCAAATTGTGATGGCTAGACAACTTGATCAGAGCATCTCCAAAACAAGGTCTTGTGGGATGTTTCCGGTATGTACTGGTTAGAATCCATGAAAAGTGGTTCCAGGACGGACGACCGATGGTCCTGAGGCCAAGTTTCATTGATCGCATAGACGCATCATCTTGGTGTTCGTATCGATGCTATTTTGAGACAAAACCACCCACCTAAACAAGTATAGCTTCAATTTTATTTGTATAGCGCTTTATATTAAACTTCTATATTTAAATGTGTTTGTATTTATCCCCAATGAGCAAGCCTGAGGTGACAGATGACTGTGGCACAGAAAAACTCCCTTGGATGTAAGAGGAAGAAACCTTGAGAGAAACCAGACTCAAAAGGGAACCTCGTCCTCATTTGGGTGACACTGAAGGGTGTGATTATAAATATGGTGTTTGTCCTCAAAGACCACATGGAGTTGGCTTTTCCTCTTAGAATGTCTGAATACTTCATGAAGCTGGTACATCTCTAGGTGCCTCAGGATCAGCTCAGGTTTAGCCTCTTCTCAATAAGGGTCCGAAAACTTCAAGACACGGTATGCTCTATGCCACATTGCAAAAATGTTCAGGAATGAATTGAGGAACAACGAGTTCAAGGTGTTGACTTAGCCTCCAAATTCCCCAAACCTCAATCCTATGGAGCATTTGTGGGATGTGCTGGACAAACTAGTGTGATCCAGAGAGACTCACACATTACACCTTACAGGATATAACGGATCTACTGCTAAAATCTTAGTGCCAGATCCCACAGCACACTCTCAGAGGTTTTGTGGGGTCCATGCCTCGATGGACCACAGCTTATTTTGGTGGCACAAAGGGTGCTTACACAATACTAGGCAGGTGGTTATAATGTTATGGCTGATTGGTGCATCTTCAAAGAAAACTGTTGTAAATATTTAAGGAAGCCAAAAGATTCATTTTGGTTTTGTCTAGAAAGTTTGTGACATGCAGCACAGGAACAATTCCAAGTGGTCTAGAGAGCAACAGGAATCAGAATGTAAAATCGAAATGTTTTCTCTCACTGACGAATCATCAATATGCATGGACACTGTGAATAAAATGGATGAAGAAAGGTCTTAAATATTGATTAGTTGAAGTAATATTCCAGCATTTTTATCCAGTCCACATCCAGTCTCTGCTACATGTGTAGTGCATGTACACCATGTAAAGAATGAACAATAACTTGGACATACGGTGACAGATACCTGTTTACCTCAAACTCACTTTTAATGAACAGCTCCATCTCAGACCAGATGTTTGTGCAGACAATAAGGCCATCCTTAAAATATATATATATATATCTCAAGTTTCCATGTAAAAAAAAAAGAACAATTTTGGTGATGGTGATTACGTAGGTATGACTTTAAACAAATTAGCATATCGTGACACTGGGTCTTCAACCCGTGCCTTCGGGCGCATCATCACAAACCTTATTTTGATGCTGGACAGTTTTTCCAGAACTTCGTGCCAAGTTAAAGCGGTGTCGAGCTGTTTTAATGATTTTTTTTTTTATGTATTATTGTGCCCGAACCCGTTAATATCATTTTATTGCTTTTGTATCGGTTGTTTGAAGAGTAAAAAAAATGGTCCGTCTTAACGCAAATTTACAACCGGCAAGTCGGTCGGACTTAAAACAAAAAATAAATAAAATTGGGTCGGTCCTAAATTGACAGGGTCGGTCGGGTTACGGCAAACAAGAATATTTTTAAGGATGGCCTAATTGTAATATTTATATTCAACATGCGTTTTTTACATTGCTAATAGGTTATTAAAACAATCTAAAATTCATCCTTTCCAAGTTCAGAAAAGCTTCAGAACTGAAATTACTACCAGTATTAAAAGTAAAACTACGTGTGAAAACGTTGTCATGTTAGACTCAAGCTAAATCTGTGTTTACATGAAGTCTGAGTAATTGTGTTACAAGCTTCAAGACTACAAAGACCATTGATGTGCTTGTTAAACTCGTTTGGCCAGTAACTCAAGGTTTCTGAATGATCGGTCTATTATTTTGTCTGTTAAAGTATCACCCAGAAGAGGATGTGTTCCATTATGGGTCTGTTTCCTATTAAGGTTTAATCCACGGTCACCTTTGGCTCGCTCATTAACAATCTAATACTACAGCCAGACTTCTGGGAAGCTGCAGTTAAAGCAGTTCATGAATGAACGTGAATCGAAGGTGTCGCATGTTCCCAAAGCCACGACTAATTTAAGTTCGCTGAGATCGACGGTGCAGAGAAAAAAATCTAAATCGTTATTTTGTAATGACCAAAACTGCAATATGACATTAATACAATTTATGAGAGTGTTATGAGCTCATGCTATGTTACAGCAACGTTTGCTGATAAAACAGCTACTGTATCATGGGCGAGTATTGAAAGGAAAAAAAAAAGCTCTCTCTTTAGACTTAGAGATTATGTCTAAAGGGTAGAAGTGTGTGCAGGACTGTTTAAGTTTCACTCCTGCCTGTTCCTTAAGCAATCCTGACTAGTCATGATATACACACCTCTACAGGTCTGTTGTCTGGATGGTGAAACACTGCTTATGTAGATTAGGTTAAAAATGCTGGAATACTTCAATCTATGCGTGTCATCCATGTAGTCATCAGGTTTACACGTTCAGGTGCACACGTTCAGGTTCTCAGGCTTCCAGCAGTATGTAATAAATACTTCCCAGTGTATAAAATGGCCCTCTTATAAACATGCTACCCACATTGCACTCTAACATCTGTGCCTGTTCTTTTTGCTTTACACCCTGGCACGCCGATGTGGAGAACACAGCAGGAGCGCCCGCCTGAGGGATTAAGAGTAAAATTACCTGAGTTGAGTGAGCGATCACGCTCCACACCAGGTGGGTGGGGAAGGTAAAGGGACGGAGTCTGCTCTTCATCGCCTGAGAAACTGCTCCTCCTCAGAGACCCACCAAACAGCGGCCTCCTCCCAACTGGAATCTTCCTCTCTAAACACCAAGCCACACTGGAGTTACCCATGTTACTGCATTAGCCATGCTTCAGAGTTCCACTTCTCACAACATCCCTGTTCAACTTCCTTCCCTAATGTGAAATGACTTTAACAGCGTCACATTCTGCACCATGCCGATCACCAAACCAGTCACTTTCCACCCACTGATTAACTTTTCCCACCTCCCAGATCTGTCCTTAGCGTCTCTCACCACAGAATTAGTGCCACCATCACTCAACACACAGCCGAATGAGATCAAGAGCCGAGCAGGAGGACACCCCGATGGACAAGCTTTTGCCCCCCACACAAAGTGGCCAGTGAACAGAAAGGGGAAGTAGAAAGAGAGCTGAGTAAAAAAAAATGAAGAAGTGCCTTACTTTTCTTTTGTCCTTTGTACTGTGGAGCTTTCTTTTTCTGCTTTGCCACATTAGGTGGTGCTTCTCTTGTGGCTGAAGAATGGAAAAAAAAAAAAAGTTCAAAACTCACGGATAGGCAATGAAAATGAAACTCAAATGTATATCTGACAGTCCTCTTGACAAACCAGTCACTGGTTTAATGATGCGCTCTCACCATCACAATCTAGTCAAAATCAGAGTGAAGTGAATTCCTTTCATTTTCCATCTGGTCTGATTACATCACGCAACACAAATGATGTGAAGCCAAAGATGGGCTTCACACACAAAAAAGAAAACAGATGAGAAGCGAGTGGAAAGGGGCAGGGCTGAAAATAGGTGTACATAAACGCAATACAGCATCAACTCGTAATAACAAAATGATAGTAATAAGAAAAAAAAATGCAAATACAGCCCAATATCTATAAATTCGTTTAAAACCATTCGTAAAGGTTCCTTTTGGCTATGTTGGGTAATTATGGCTTTTTAGCTTCCTAGAGGATGGGAAGGTACTTGAAATTAACTAGGTAAGTTGATTCCATTTAATGCTCCATAGGTGAAACTCCTTATGATTTCTATTCAATAATGTGTGTTGTTCACTCACTTTGTGCAGCAGGGGGCTGGAGCTGGTAGCCAGTGACTTGACACCAGCCTACAGGGTAAAGGTCTGGAGACTCACAGTCCACCCACTGGTCATACTCCTCCTCCCAACCATCGAAATGAATGCGGAGGAGTCTGTGGACGATCCTGGTTATTGTGGCTACGCACACCAGACGTGGCTCCATCAGGTCCACCGCCTCCAGCTTCATGCCGTCGCGGAAGCCATGATTCGGGACCTCCTGTAAATGCCCCGCGTAATGACTTAAGTGCATGAGAAGAAATGTGATCCACAAATAAAAATGGTAGAAGTGGTCATCCACTTTATCTGCAAGCCTCCAAAACCATTTAATGACAAAATCAAGACCAGACTGGCATGAAAAGGGCTTACTACTGGGTAATACTCGCAACGATTTCCCTTGTTCTTTACGCAAACTTACTTTGTTAAAGAGCTTCACAGGGGCTGCTATTGAACATGTTTCTCTGAGGTAGTCAAACCATTTGAATGGCAGTTTGTTGTACCCTGTGGATCAGGTCAAGATTTACATATGAAATAAATCAAAGCGATTATTTGTGGCAGAAAGCTGCAAATGTTAACACCTGAAATGTCCTTTACCTCTCGGAGGCGTGAGCTCGATGCTGTTGATTTCACAGAAGCCCACTGGGAAAATGGAGGGAGAGGTGGAGTGGTAGCAGAACCAATCGGAGCCATCTGCTGCTTCTGAGCCATCGATCCCAATCATGAGGTACCCATCTGCCAACACCTACGAGAAGAAAACCGAGTTCGGGGATTATGGGGGACATTTTCATTTACACGCCTCTTTTTTAATTGACGCATGACTGTTTAATCTGTGCACCGTTACCTTTCTTACAGTAGCGACACATATAGCTGAGAGATTGAGAGGGTCTATTGCTTCCAACTTCATGCCGTCTTTAAACCACTCGCCACTCTGGTCTACATCCTTCACCTGTTAATAAATATGAGACATATTTCGTGAAGGATCCGAAAGAGAGACTTGTGCATGGAGGATAGTTAAAAATCTCCAGAAAATTTACCTTTAGAAATAACTGGCAAGGTGCGTCCATTAGACCCTCAATTTTCTTTGTCACCTCTAGAGGAGGTAGACAATATTTTAGAATAATATAACAATCATTTATGTTTTAGCAATTCAGTTTCCCAAATATCTGCCTAGTGACTGCTGTTAAAGACACACAATGGCATACAAACACACATACACACTGACCAGATCTTTTAAAGCGATGCCCGATGCTCCTTGACCAGCCGATGGAATGAATGAGTGGGCTGTACATGTGACACCAGAAGTCATCTGAGCCGTCCTGGCTCTCTTCATAGACGAGTCGCAGCCGGCCCCCTATCACCTGCTCGACCAGAGCTACACGTGTCCGGCACAGGTGAGTTTTATCCACCACCTCCACACGCATCAGCTTCTTAAATGGGTATTGCATGTTCTCTTGCACCTAAAAAAATATATATATTTCCAGAGTTGATCATCTTTAAAAACAATCATGTTGAATTAGGCAACAAATGTCGACAGCAGCAACCGCTACAACAACTGTAGTGCATTTTTACAGTGTAGAATACAATCAAGTTCAACATTAATTCTTTTTTTTTTTAATCTATTATTATTAATTTTCACATCCTATCTGTAGCATATGTACAATTTTCTTCTGTACAGAAGTTATGGATCCAGAGCATTCATACCCTTTTAGCAAAGTCAGGTGGCAGAGTTTTCACTCCAGTGAGTCGCTTTACAAGAAATCCTTTCCAGTTAGAGCACTTATGCTGAATTGCTACAAAGAAAAGAAAAATGAAATGCATCGCCTCTTTGACAGGTGTTTAGCTATGATGTGTTCTGACATGGCTATGGATTACTTACATTTAGGAGGTACCAGGGGTTTACTATTCGAGGCACACCATCCAACAGGATGGATTTCTGGGATGCACAGATTGCACCAGAAGTCATGGCTCGAGTCGTTATCAAATCCCTCATATCGGAGAAGTGCTTTAAAACCTTTATATATTAAAAAAAAAAAAACAACACACACATTACAAAAAGGTATGTTCATGCCATTATAACAAACCTTACACACAATTAGAGCAGTGTAACGGCAACGCATAAAAAGAAGTTACAAATTTCTGTTTACCTGCTATTTTAATGATCTCTGCTATCCAGTAAACTTTGGGGGATAGGTTTGTGTCAGAATTAAGAACCTCTACCCTCACACCATCAGTAATGTCACCCCAAAACAAACGCATGGATATCTGGAGAATACAGTGTACACAAGCATGTGTTTAGGAAATACTTATGATTTTAAAGATTTTCTGTCAATGTGAATGATCTGTTTATGAGCAATACGCACATGTTTGAAACAGCTTACTGGTGCGCCGATCAGGTTATTGCTACAAATGTACTGACCCCAGTCAAAGCCCTCTACAGGAATAGCTGTCAAAATTGAAAGATACAAAGTACAGTACAATAAGTCTCTCTCACCATTTGAAGAAGAAGAAAAAAAAACCTAAGCCCTTAATGCTTTTCAACATGATAGGCTTACCTGATTTTGACTTAGCAGGGCTCTGCTGATTCGATTGATACTGTGCATAAGCTGCCAATTTTGCCATGAGCGGCTGTTTCTGTAAGACCTTTGCTTTTTTTGTTGGTGGTTTCCCCTTTGTGAGACATACAACACAGTTTAATACTTGCTAGGTGCTTTTTAATTAAAAACACATTTAAGATTTGTTTGATAAGATTTTATATGTGTAAAATACCTGAAGTCTGGCCAGTATGCTGGCTTTTTTCGAGTTGGAGGAATAACTTCTGGAACAGGATACACTGCAGAACCTCTTTGTTTTGGAGTAAAAAGCATCGCGGACCCCAACCATTCCACACATTTCACAAGTCGCTTTAAAAACGTACAAAAGAACAAAACAAGCATTTAACACAATATACAAGCACAAAACGCATTATCTGCACGGTCAGGGCATGCACTGGCCAAACAACAAAAACCTGCACTAACCCATGCCAGCTTTTCCATCTGGATAGGTGTACACCTGCCCATTGTTCTTGATGAGGGGAAGACCGGCAGGAAGACTGCGCTCTTCATCCTCGCTGTCCTCTGTGCTGGAGCTGCTGCTCGACTCCTCGCTGCTCTCATACCCGTCAAACATGCCAAATGAGTCTCTTCTCTTTCTTTCGGACCGTGAAGTGCGTTCGGCCTGCCAAAACAAGGTTCAAGTCAACTGATCTGTCCAGGAAGCAAAAGGCACATTCAAAATCAACAAAACAGCACAAAAACGTAAACCCCACTGCAGAGCAAACAATCAAAGTACCGAGCAGAAGGTCAACATGAACAAAGATTCCTCACAGATATTATTTAGTTATAACATATTATAAAATATAAATTATTATTATCATCATCATCATCATCATCATCAGCAAGCCCAACTCAGGTGTGATCACTTGAATGAAAGTTCAGGAATAAAACAGCCTATGATTAGTTGCATTATGTCCATGATATAAACATGGACACTATTGTAAGTGAAAAACCTGAACGATTTTATACACTCATACACAAACCTATGACTTCTGACCAGTTATATTCCCAGATATAAGAAATAAAAAGTAAAATGTGATGCAAAATACACAAACTCTGATGTTTGCAGATGAGAAAGTAACCTGGCTCTGTTACCAGAAACAGTCTGATTTTTTTTTTTTACAGCTTAGCAAATAAAACCCGAATAGCGTTCAACTAAAATCATTTTCCAATTTCAACATTTAAACCAAAGAACAAATTGTCCTGATTTTATTCAACAGGTTCTCTGAAGGCTCAGCAGCCGCCTGTGTTTGTTGTGAACATTGTTGGATTGCAGCCAATTAGCTTTTGGAGCTACAACATTAACACACCGAGCTACACTATTGGGCCTCGGTCTGATGTGCTCCACAAAACGCACAATAAACAACAAGGCCTCGGTGTAAATATACACAGCACTGAGATCAGTACATTCACATATTTATTTTACAAATGAAAGACTAGCGTTCCGCGGGTTTAGCTAGCTAACATGCTAACATTAGCTTCGCTGCAGACTGACAACCAAAACAAAGAGGGTTGTAATGGAGCTAGCTAACAAGCTAACAGGCTAAGCTAGCTCGGGCTATTTTACAAGCGAAACAAGGAAGCAAGCAGAATATAAATCCTCTTACCAAATCCCTTGCGTCTTCCATTAGCCCTTCATGTAAGACCGAAAGCTAACGTGAGTACGCTATATAACAGGCCCCGCTGGCGGGGGCTCGGGCTCAATATTTCACCAAATGCAAAAAAATAACTCCAGCTGATTATCAACAATTGCCATTGAATATAGTGCGCATGCGCATTCGGACCTGTTTACTATTGGTCCGGAAGTGAAGGCGTCATCAGATCAAACAAAATAAGGTGAGCGATTTTTTTTTTACTGCAGAGGAGCCAGAGATGAACACACACCTACACTAACACTTCTCTGCCTCAGATCTACTCAACACAACAATAATAACAAGCGTATTATTATAATAGCCTGCACATATTGTATAAGAAAAAAGAATGAGAGTGAGAGTGAGAGTGAATTATAAATAGAATTACTATCGGGGAGCTAGCTGCTTATTGTTATTCTGAATCGAATGAATGCATGTACAGGCAAATACGTGTATATTTACATTTAGCAGACACTTTTATCCAATTTTTTCGTGTGTGTGTTACTGATCAGAAGGTCATGGGTTTGAATCCCAGCTCCACCAAGCTGCCCCTGAAAAAGGCCCTTAATCCTCAATTACTTAGTTGTATAAATTGAAATGAAAAAATGTAAGCCACTCTCGATAAAGGTGTCTGCTAAATGTAAATATACACGTATTTGCCTGTACATGCATTCATTCGATTCATAGTAATAATAAGCAGCTAGCTCTCCCCTAGTAATTCTATTTATTATAGGTTTTGGAAATAATTCGGTTAATAATTGCTTAATTCAGTTGAAGCGGACAGTACTTACGTTGTGCCAAGTCATGCAAAGATTTAAGTCAGTAACATCAACCTGTAATTAATATAACATTTATATGAAGTAATCTGTGAGGTGGTTCTAATTCTACACTAAGACATGAGGTGTTTAAGAACAAACTTCATGTGTACTTTCTGAATAATAACATACTAGAGCTTTAAAACAGCTCCTATATGAACAGGAACAAAGGATGTGAGGAGAAAGAGACCAGATTAGAACAATACTCTATTTTATTATATTCATATCCTGGTATGTTTTTCGAAGCATGTTGTTAAACCCTTAAATGCACAACATAAACAATGAAAGTTACAGTAAATTAATTACATATGGTTTCAACTTTAATCACCCAAGTGCACAACTAATATAATACTGAGGTTCATTTCCAAAGCTCACACTTTCAGACTCCCTGAGTGCCACTCCTCATCTGGTCATCAATTAACTCTTCTCAAGTAGTTCAGTACACAGTGAATAAAACAAGATCTGTAATGTTGACAATAACTCTAGAACAGACAACAAAGTGACAAAAAGAAAAACAGAACATATAGCACAGTCAGTTGCTTTTGCAGAAGCATGAGGTCCATGTCAGCAGTGTGTTTAAAGGTAGTCTCTGAGAGGAAAAGAACAAAAACATGGGAATTAAATCACAATCTAATGAGCACACCTTTTATTTATTCTAAACACATTACTGCATATGTAATAAATAAAACCATGATGTTTTAAGAAAACCAATGACCGTGATGCTAATTATTATCCAACAACGATGTGTTTTAATTCTTTGTATCAAAGAAATTAGTCAAAGACACCGTTTTTATTTATTCAATGAATTACACACTGTACACTTTAATCTAATTATAGTTACATTTGATGCTGTGAAATGTCTATGTTGCATTACTTAAATGGTTCCTGTTATCATAAATAAACAGCTATTTCTTCACCTGGCTCTCTTGTAATTAAAAATGATTAAAAAAAAATGTAAAAGTTACAGTTTGGCCCCTGGTTACAAAGCACTGCTTAAATGGAGCCTTCTTTTAAAAATGCTAGTTTTCCCCTCACAGAAAAGTCACAGAATCAAGAGTAACACATTTTTAACCCATTTATGTAGAGTGTAGGTTATATAAGTCCTTGTGAATTAGCTGTTACATTAGAAACAATAACACAAATATAGCCAACAGTTTATGGAAGCCTGACTATCCCACCCAAGTGTGCCACATCAAAATGTTGCCCAAAAAAAGTTGGAAGTACACAATTGTCTAGAATGTCTTTAGGTGCTGTAGCATTACAATTTCCGTTCGATGCAACTAAGTGAGCCAATGTCCTTGTACCCTCAAAGTGAGGTCCGTGAAGACATGACTTGCCAAAGTTAGTACTGAAGAATGTGAGTAGCCTGGACAGGTCCCTGACCTCAACCCCAACAAACTGTGGCATAAGCTGGACTACGTGCCAGACCTCTTCACCCGGCATCAGTGGAGGTTATTATAAAAGCAAATGGAACTAAAACTGGAATAAATGGAATGTTCAACAAGCACGTGTGTGTGAGAGATGGTGAGGTGTCCACAAACATTTGACTATATAGTGCATTAGAATGTGTTCATTAATATTAAACCCAAGATTTGCCTTGCAGTCATCACTACAGTCAGAGGGGGGGGGAAATCAACACCTACTGACCAATCAACCACTTCACCAGCACTGTGGTATCAAATATAACTACATAAAATGTTATGCTTTTCTTACCAATATGAATACGTATTGGCTTTGGTCTTCAGTCAGTTAAACTCATCTTCAAGAACATCATCTACACTTCCAGATATCGAGGCGACTTCTGCAAAGATGAAACAAAAGAAAATTTTCAAACCGTCACTCAATTTTGTGCACCCATTTAAAACACTGTATTGCGATTATTATAAAGAAACACACAACAAATCCCATGGTGCCCAGTGGTGTAAAATTTAAGTCTTTATATTCTTGTGTGGACACACACACACCTTAACCATCTCTTCCAGTTACAGTGAGCTGTTTTAACCTCTGTGTTGAGAATTAGCCAGTCCCATAGTGCTCCAGTAGACAACACTGTATTTCATACCAATCTCCATTCACCACAAGTGTAGTGTATGTGCAATTACTATGAATGTACGTTTCACTGTACTATGGGAAAATATAGTAGTTTATATTTTACTTTTTCATACATTAATAACAAAAAACATTATGGTAAATAACCTCAGGGGGTTTGTACTGTACTGCTCCTGTGTTTGAAAGTTGAATGTTTTTGGTAAGACATTTTCTCATGTTTGTCATATTTTATGACCACGATTAAACTTGTATCTACTATGTACATCATTTTTTAACAATCACAACTTCTCTAAACACAACCATCTTGACAAGAGGAAAATAAGTTTTTTCTCCACCGGGGATCAGGGAAATGAATATTCATAGTAAGCTTAATCTTTAATTGGGATATTCTGCCAGAATATTCTGCAAGCTCTCCAAGAGCATTTAAACTTTATGTATAGTTTGATTATTGTATGATTTATTTTACAATGGGTGTACAGTATATTTTGTACTTTGCTATTAATAGTGCTGAAGGAAATATAGAAAGAAAAAAAAAAACTTTGTTATTTAACCTTAATTAAAAGCATGCTGGCTGAGTATCACCTCTACATGAGTAGCTGGTGTTACAGCTCCGGGGTTAAGGGTTCGAATTCACCTCCTCACAGTCCGTGTGTGTTTGTGTTTTGCTCTGGGTACTCTGGTTTCTTCCCCAGTCCAAAAACCTGTGTTTAGTCTGCCTGGCACCACTACAATGTTGATGGATGTGAGTGCATGTGTGTGAGATTGTGCCCTGTGATGGATTTGCACCCTCTCCAGGGTGTCCCCTGCCTTGTGCCCCGAGAGACTCCAGGTTCACTATGACCCTGTGTAGGAGAAGCACTAGAGAAAATGGATGAATCAAACAATCTTCGTGTATTTAATAATCAATAGGCGTATCAAATACAAAAAAGTTGAATTTCTTTGTCAATGCCTTATAATCAATTGCTTTTTAATGATCTTTGGTAAATCAGTTGCTGCCTAATTTTAGGTGCTGCTATGTTACAATGATATGATGATGTTCCAACTTGGCAAAATGGGACCTCCTGACAAAGTTAGGGTTTTTTTTATTGTGAATTACGAGCTGTAGGAACGTAGCTAGGGATTCAAAAAACGTCAGCTCCTACTTATCGATTACCTCAGCAATCGATTTCAATTACTATAATGCGAATAAACAGGGAGCGGTGTTGATATCCTGCTCTGCGGTAATCACACATATTCTACAGGTATGGTGTTTGGTGATTAGGTTCAAATACACCAGAATATTCACCATTAAACCAACAGCACCTCTTACTGATATGTCACCACTGTTCGTCTTCTGGTTTGCAAGCTCCAGGCCCTTCTCTCTTGGCATAGCTTCTTCACAGACCACCTCCTTCTCAGTCTTGTCTCTTAAACCTTCATTAAGGTGTTCAGGCGATTCACTGGGACCTCCTGTTAATAACTGTTGCTTTTTCACATTAATCTTAGATGTAGAATCTTTAGAATTACTAGCTCCCTTATCAGAGGGGTCAGACACAGCTTTGGTAGTTCTAATGTATATGATATCACTCTCATCACTGCTGCAGTCACTCAAATAGGTAAGACTACACTTTTGGAGAGACTTGCTTGGTTTAGATGGACCTCCATTTACCATTTCAGCATCATCAGCACTTGACAGGTCAGAGCTGAGATAGATTACAGAAGAGGAGGTCTCAGGAGTCGTGTCCTCAGACTGCTCAGTCAGAGAGAAGGATGAAGAGGTTGGACAGGAGCATGAAGAAGCTGTGGTTGATCTGGGCATGGTGCTGTTGAGCGACATCTCAGAGGAGTCCTGAGAGGAAGTAAGGTAATACCAGACACCTCTTATTCCATCACTAGTCCGACTGCTGCTGATGCTACATGCACATTCACTACAGGTACTGAGAGACTCTGGTTCAGTCAGCTCTGAAGATAATGTGACATTGGTGCTGGACGATGTCCCAAGGAAGACGTTGTCACTCAGGCTGACAGAATACATTGCTGAGGTCACAATGTCTACGGCAGATGAGGAGGATGTGACAACCGAAGAGAACTCTCTTTGCATATGCGTCGCTAGTGTTGCTGATGGAAGATCGGAGAGGTCCTGGTGAGGCAGGACTCTTGGCTCCTGGCCAGGTGGAGACAGCACGGATCCTGAGGACTCGATAACATTGCTGACCAGCTCACTCAGGCTCAAAGATGGTGTGGAGTAGAGAAGCGACGAAGAAGGAGGCATGAGGTTGTTAGAGGAATTCTGGTCTACATCAGCTCGCTCGACATCTACAGAACTGGGGCAGCTCGACGATGACCATGTCAACTGTTTTGTCACTGATGGATATGAAGAACCTTCATACATGATGTCTAAATGGTAGTTATTTATAGAGTAACATGTACTCTGACATACATGTAATCTAAAGTTTGACAGGGTGATGATATGAGGGACGATTTGCCATTCCAGGCCTTTAACCTCCATGTTATGCTCTCTTACTGTATACTGTGTTGAAGGCATACATATGAGTTCAGAGGCCATTTTCACCAACAGGGTTTACATCTGGTTGTACACCTAGTTGTTCATAACTTTCTGGACATGAGTTATTGTCAGACTCATCTTATATAAAAGTCCTGTCAAATAATCCAATCCATTTCACAGTAAAGACTACCTTGGTTAAGACCTGTTGGTGGAACCGGCCCATGGAATAAACTCTGGCACTTTTGGAACCTACCTGACAAGCTTATACAGGACATACTCAACTCTGAGTTGACCCCAGTCATGTCATCCTACAGACAAGCAACGAGACATTGTTAGTTTGGTGAAAAAGCAGTAATGTACAAATTACAGAGAAAACGGCTTTTCATATTTCTTACCAACAACTTCTGCAGAGATCTTGGCTCATCATGATCTTCCCTCAACCCGCTCCCTTCATCCTGACAGCTCACTGCATGGCCTAAGCGAATCAACTCTTCACCCAGATCCACAACCTTAAAAAAAAAAAACAGAGTAAAAGTTATATAATCTTTGGTTCTATTGTGTTCCTTTTTCGATGACAGTGTAGACGAGAGGAGACCAACGATTATTTTCCTCTAGTGGCACATAAGCCTTCACAACACATTTCTTTCGCCTTTAAATTTCATTTAATGAGGAAAAACATTTAAAAAAGTAGTTCCATTTACCATTGAACAGCTATGCAGACCATTCTTTCTACCAGAAAGTATTTTCAATAGAGAAAACCCCTTCCTACTGTCTTCTTCCATAAAATGCTCTTTTTAAGGAAATCCTCCACATAGCAATGATGAATTAAATCATCTAATTAAACGTCACAGTAATCAATACCTCCTGGTTAAATCTGTGAATTCAACAATGCTGTACATAGGTGTAAAATTAAAATAAATAAATAAATGAAAGAAGGAGAAAGCTGAAATTTAAAAGTACTCTAACCTTTCCCTGGCTGTTATCATACAGCTTTACACTGGGCCAGGAAGACATCTCTGTGTGCGAGTAACTGCACAGTTTGGCTAGTAAAGGCTTCCACTGCGCACAGTACGTCATTGTCTCAAAGTCATCAAGTGCATCCTCGGTCCAAAAGTGTCCTGAGACAATGTTAATTAGAATATTAGATATGGATTTAAGTGCATTTTCTGTCACAGTTTCATTTTGAATGCACTAACCTGCAGGCTGCACTTCTGCCAGACTGCACTCGATGGCTTGGAAGGGCAAGCTCAAGAAATCACTCCTAAAACAGCACAGAAATGATGAGTCCCGGTAAACTTCAGCACAAAACAGATAAGCAGGTGCTTTACGTCAACATCACTCGCACTGACCTCAGGCTGCATAACTGATCCCTTGGAAGCTCTCCATTGTCCCCAAAGTCCACGTAGTACAGATCAATCAAACCGGAGCTCAGGACGCCCAACACTCGAGCCCGGTTCCATGTGCCGTGGTTCTGATAGGGAGCAGCAACAATGTCCCCTACAACTATAGCCTTGACTCTGTGCTCCTGAACAGTGTAAACAGAACTTTCCAGTTAACCATGTGCGTTTTTCTGTCCTAGGTAGAGGAGACAAGGAGAAATGCATTAGACTCACATTCGAGGTGTCTCCGTTATAGAAACGACTCATCTCTTTAGTCAGTTTGTCCAGCTGAAGTGATCGAACACCTATGATCTGGATCCAGAAGTGTTGGGGATTCTCCGATGCAGACACATACACCTCCAAATGCTCACCTGGCTGGAAGCTCAAGTCTGGACTCGGGACTGACAAGAGTACACATAAAATACTGAGCATTGTGTTGATGGCAACACATGTTGATACAATGCGTGTTCCACAATAATAAATCCACTTTCAGGTACAGAGTTCATTGCCTTTACTATGCATCAGTGTAGGTAACGGAAAAAGGTAATATTTAATACTACGCAACAAATATAAGTAAAAATGTTCTCAGGTGGAAAATATTTTGTTATACATTAAGTCTGCTTGAATTTAGCATCAGATCACATACTCTACTCCAACAAACTAATAAATCTCACCAGACAAAAGCAAAATGCTGATAGAGTGGTATAGCGACTACAAAGCAGACTCGAACTACTCAGAACTTTCATTCTTAAAAGTCATGACATTTAATCAGACTAACCAAAAGTACAACACGTTAAGGGAGCAGTTTAATGTACTTTCTGGTGACCATTATGTGCACTTTTTTACACCACTTCTACTTCTGCTCTGCTCACTTTCAAATTTTGAATACTCCAGTGGTGAAGCTGGTGAGAAAATCTCCTCTTCCTCTGATTGAAGCGAGTTCTCTGTTGTGTGGTCCCCGCTGCTGGCAAACCCATTCGATCCACTGGCCTGAATCAGTCCTGCTTCAGTAACTGGAGAGAGCAGATCATATTGGGTTATGTTCTGCATGAGCTCAGTGTCTGGGCCCTGAGGTCTGTGGACTGGCTCCAGTTCTATGGCTTTCCTTTTCTGGCGCAGAGCAGAGGACTGGTTGATCCGTTTCCGTACCGTCTCATTCTCCATCACCTTCTCCATGATTAAGTCCTAAAAATAAAACAAAAGCAAACAAATAAATAAATGAACTCTACAGCATTTCTTGTATGTATGATTACCATAAACATGAACCGCCAGATTTTCATGTCCTGTCTAAGAATAGCTGTTGCTCCAGCTGTGGGAAATTGCTTCAATGATAGAAAGCTAAATAAAACTACATACACAAAAGCATAAATTCTTGCTACAAATTTATACGGTAATCATTTTAATACAATTATTACTCTTAGACTTGCATTATAGAAGCATTTCAAATAAACAGATTTTCTGTTCTTTTTTTAATACCAGGTAAAATATCCAAATTTTACTCTGTGGTAATTGGATAGATGCTGCACATGTGGTAGATGGTGGAGGTTTGAAGCTTTGCAACTATTTGTCTGTTGAAACTGTATGTTTTTCCTAGCCCTGTATCTGAGTCACTGCAGTAAACATCCTTGTTTTGGTTTGGTCTAGGCTACTTTAGACCGTTTTTGGAACGTACAACCACCTCACCTTAGCACGCTGGACTTCCTGGCGTGTCCCCACAATCGTAACTTTGCCCTTTTCCTCCAAGCTGCGGCCTCTTTCACGTGAACAGTTCACACGAGCTCCTGATGTCCGGCTAATTAATTTCAGCGTCTCCCCTCCACGACCTAACACACAAAGGCTCCCTTCTTAGTCTACTGACACATTAAATAAGGCAGAAGAACAAAAACGAAAAGATGATCTTGAAATGTTAAGAAGTCAGGCTCAGTGCAGGACCTATGATTCGTCCAAAGGCAGTTTGTGGAACCTCTATGACGTCAGTGATAAGCTCACTGTCATTGGCCAGCTTCTCCAGAGCACATTTAGCCAAGAGGTTCTGCTGTGTTGTTCCCTGAAGCAAGAAGCACACAGAGCTCTGATCGTCTGAATTGGGCAGCACGTTCACCTGAGCTCCTGACTTCTGACTGACCTGGAAATAAACAGAAAACTCAAACTTCGCAGCCATTTGTAGGATGGAACACCGAGTTAACACAATGTTCATATATTACAAACAGTTATTTGTTTCTTTTTCAATGATCAGAAACTAGAGTTGTGATACAAAATAGGAAATCAGGAAAGAATAAACTCACAAGATCCAGAAAGGCACTCTGGTGCCTCGCAATGCATCTGTACACGTCCAGTGGCAGGGAAAACCTGGACTGTTCCATCTGTTTCTGAGCTACTAAAAAACAAAAACAAGCACGCTGCTTAACCAATGCTACACAGTACAATCAGCAATGTCAAATACACTGAGAATTATTTTATCATTAGGAATAATGGAGTGCTCAGAAGCCATTAATGGCTGTAAGCCATTATTCACAGAACCATGTCTCCCCCATATGAAAAAAATTAAAAAATAATTTAAATGTATTGAACCATGTAGAAGTTTACCCATTACACACCTAAAATAACAGATCACCAGAGTTAACTCATCACAACAGGTAAATATCTCACCACCGCTGCTACGAATGTGACGGTACAAGATGTATCCCACTGTGGCCCCTACAGAAAGGCCTGCAGCCAGCACCACCTTCTTCCCTGAGCTCAGGCTTTTCCATGGCCCTTCCTGTACTGCTGCCATTTAGCTGTGCTGAGCCAAGCACTGGACTGAACCTGACACAGGAGAGAAGTATTGAAGATATTGTTATTGAGTTGCATGTATGGGAATTTCCCTAAATAATCCATCATAACCTTGCTCTGAACCACAGACTTGATCTACTAAACATGTGCATACAAACAAAATAACCCATAGTACTTGACCGGACACCATTTCTCTATTTCTTGTAAAGGAAATGCAGATGTATTTTCCCCAAAGTGCACCTACAACATTTAATACAAAGATATAGCTCAACCAAAACAACAGACCTTGCATTACAATCCAGCCTTTATGAAAATCTTGAGTATAAGCACCAGCTGGTACCTTAATGCGACTTAAATGGCCTTCTCAAAAACACTGCATTCAATAAACAGAGAGTTTGCAATATTAGATCACAAGCATGCAGCAAAGCAGCTCACGAGAGGCTGGACTCCTCTCATTTCACATTCTATGTTTTATGGCACGTTCTTATGCTTTTATTTCTGTCAAACATTTCCATTAGCATGGGGTGGCACGGCAAGGGGCATGGAGGTATTGACTCAAAGCCATACTTCCTTGTACAAGCAGCATATCAAAATGCCAATGCCTTGGTTTTGTCATTCCACAGATACAAGAATCCTTTACAGCCAAAACTGTACATTTCTTTTTATTCTTTGTGCAGTAAAGAGTGTGCCATAATGAAAAATGGTTCTCACGTTAAAAAAACCTCTACAGCTCATCATTGCTTTAGTAAAGATTAAAAGATCATAATCCCATCTAGTAGCAAAGTGTCAGTCAAGACTTAATACTCTTTCACTCTCTCATCCATTCCTGCTGCCACTCGCCTTCTGCTGAACGGTCACATTGATAGCCTAAAGATCTGCATTTCCCAAAACCAGATTCTTCCCAATATTCACCTTTGCTGAGGTCCAACCAACCTGGATACTGTCGATTTATACCTAATGGCTGCTGCTGTGTTCCGAAAGAGCATCCTGTATTCAACCCAGGACAACATGCCCATAATGACCATCCTCACAACACAGTTTAGAGGTGTAAAGAGAAAAGGGTAACCAGTGCTGTCATGATTTATAATCCTACTATCTGGTGACACAGCTGAGGATGGGTTTACTTTTGTGTCTGGTTCCTTGTTGTTTCATGTTGTTGCAGGAAGCTTTCCTCAACACTCCAGCTTCCTCACTGGGATCTAAATCTGCATCTGGCTTACTGCAAAGCTGCTCTAAGTGTTGCACAAGTAAAATGTGTGTCCAAATGAATTTATGGACTGCACTTTGACCTCTTACTTGCTTATACAACACACAGATTATTATCTAGCACATCCATTGGACAAACACTACCGAGAAATCAAGTGGGTCTCAAACATATTTATTGTTTGGAAAAAATAATCTGTCATGCACTGATGTCAGGATAAGAGGTCTGGGGTGCAGTCAGCATTTCATCCCGAAAGTGTTCTGTGGGATCGAGGTCATTGTTCAGTGTAGAACACTCGTGATCTACTACAACAACTTTGGCAAACCATGTCTTCATGAACCTTGCTTTGTGTACAGGTGCTTGGGCCTAATTTCAGTGAGGAGAAACTGTAATTCTGCAGCATTCAATGATGTTCTAAATATGTGCACGTATTTTGGTGCAACGAACCACATACGGCTGTGATCGTCAGGGGGTCGACATACTTTTGGCCGTATAATGCAGTGTGGTATAGTATATCATACTGATGGTATTAACTGCTGTATAGTATAAGGTTGTTTGTTGTGTCTCCAAAACTCAACTTGATCTGTTTGTGAAAAATCCAAAATAAAAGCAGAATATTCTTGCATAAAATAAAATGTTTACAAAATAAATCTGTGAAGAAAGTATTTTACACCTAAAGGAGTCATTACCTGCAAAAGTTTGAGCACCCCTGAGATATCAGTTAGATCACAGACCTGAAATCAGCAGGTTTTTTTTTTTTTTTTTTACCTCAACATTTTATGATGATAGATGTACTTTAAAAAATAAAAAATAAAAGCCTGTAAAGGAGCCAAGTAGAAACAAATGGCAGTTTTATTATCATCATTATTAACAGGGGACAATATTGACATGGCGTCCTTCTAGTGAACTTGCTGCATTATATACGGTGTAGATATCAGGGAAAGGTTATCTAGGATAGTGATATAGATAGCGATTGTGCACAATTATAACAGTTATAACAGATATGAAGCATAAAGAAGCAGCAACTGTAAACAAATAAACACACGCATGGCACACGCACGCGCACACACTCACAGACATCCATTTTTATATATTTATATACACGCTAGTCACCTTCAAAGCCCAGCCGATATTAAATTACAGACTAAACTTACAGAGAAAGCAAAAAAATCAGTTATAATTACCTTTTAAAAGTGAAAAGAGGTGAGAAACGCACGGCTTGTACGGTTTAGCAAACGCTGCTAACCTTCTGACCATGAATCAAACAAATGAGTTGCATGCTAACGGCTGCAAATCACACAAATCTGATTGGCTGAGATTTGGCAGGTCAAACCTCACTGGCCAATCACGTGCCGAGCTGAAACCTAAGCTGAAACCAATGTAACCCATGTCACTAGTGATGCACAGGTGAGACATGTATTGTTTTGAGACAGCAATAGTGATATATTTAATAATAATTATTAAAAATAAATAAAAAAAAACTCTTGTATTATTATTATATTTAATACACACCATAGTCTTTAAATGAAGGTATTTATTAAAAGATCACAAATCAATTGGCAAAAAATAAAAATCAATGACCTCTTAAAAATAGAAAAAATACATTTATAAACTTTGAACATTCACAAATTGCAAATCTTTTCATGAGTAGCTGGCACCAACCAATACAGGTTTTTTATTCTGTTCTTATTTGCACAAATATCTGTACAGTAGAGAGACTGGACATGTTTCCTGTGGGATGGCTAAGGCTGATTTGATAGACGGAATCCTCAGCAACATCTGAGGTGCATGCAAGATCCAACATTCTCAAAAAAGTTTAACTGTTGAATTCGTGAATGTCTTAATCATGCATATAAGTCGGTGGAAATTAAAGTGTACATTTATTCAACAACATTAAAAAAGAACAATATTTCATAACTGTACAAAAAGTTGTGCAATCATGCTCTATTACACAAGCCGAACAGAGAGAACTACAGAATTGATCAGTGCAAAAAAAAAAAAAAAACAAAGAAAAAATCTCTGCTGATTACCCCAACATGTCACCTTCCATCACCTCCGCGCTAGACGTAAAGCAAGTAAACATCTTGCTCAGTTAATGCCTGATTGATATCATTGCTCTGTCTGATATCTGATATCTAGGTGCTTATGCACACTCATGTTTCAAATTGCCCTGAGCTGGAAACAGAGCAGGAGGACAAACACTGTTTGAATACATTCTGTGTATTAACTTGATCTGCCTACAAGTTGAAGAGTACAGTGATGAATCAAGTCATGATGTTCTGCACATATGATCTCTTCAGACACAAAGCAACTGTATGGAAAAAAGGCCTGCTTAAGTATAATGCACTATCCATAATAATATACAGACATGTGTGCCATAAAATAAATAAATATTTAAATACTTTAGATGCAGGAACTATAAAGAACAGCCTATGTAAAACTGTCATGAATAATCAGGAGGAATAAGTACTTACAATATCTCTATAGTAAATGTGGCTTAATAGATATGGGGGAAAAAATCTAAAAGGCATGAAGAGCTCCTTCTACATGGAGTTCACAAAGAGAAGACATACATGAAAGATTAAAAGTACATGTATGCTGGATAGGGTAAATGAAAGGAGGTGATACGGGAAAACTGAAGCAATGATTTAGTGACCAAACTGCCTTAAAGCCACAGTGAGGTGCTTGGCCTTAAACAGAACAGTAAAAACATCAAGGAAGGAGAAATGCTGGTCATTTTAAATAATGCATATTGCTCATCACATACTGTTCAGTAAAACCTCTGTAATCGGATTTAAACATTAAATGTTCACATTTCTTCATTTGGCAGATATATACATAACAGGACTTTCATTTGAGGATTCAGAACCTTGTTCAAGAAGCCCGGCAGGGTTCTGTGGAGAGCTTCAGATTTGATCATTTACACAGTCTTCTGATCACGAGCTCACTAGCCCTTGACCACTGAGGATGCAGAATGTTATTGAGGCAATCAGCAAGAGGTAGAACAGCCGTAAACTTAATCACACCGGGATAAGCTATGGTAAGACTATAAGACAGCTCTCTGTGGAATCGATTTTTAGTTCCGAATTTTAGAGAATTGATTTGTTATAGTGATCCATCTGACCAAACTATATATGACACAGCAAAAAATTTGGCTCATATTTTGTTTGACACATATCAAGTAAGAGCATTGGTTAAAAAGTTCCATTCTTATGTTTGATAAGAACACCTTATTCGATTTGAATAGATTCATTAGATTTGGTGCAAGTGCAAATCTATCTCTGTGGCAGGCATTAGACATGAGGTATTCGAAAGGATGTACAAAGACCGTGACATTTAAATATATGTAAAGATTCTTCTGTATTTGGTGATGCATGGCATTTTTGTATGAAACAGAGTGTAGAAACTGCTGAGGTGTGTAAGCTGTGCTCAATAATTAGAAGAGAAAACAGCATGCTCCTTCTGCTTTCTACACACTACCTGTTACCACTGAGAAAAATCATCTGCAGTCCTATATTTCTTTAGCTTAGGATTAAAATCCGAGTCAAAACATGATATGCCTTATCAAACTTCCACACTCATCTTGTATACCGTTACATTACTAGGTAAGCAGATTGTCCATCTATAATAATTCTGTCTTTTTTAAAATAGCATTACTAAACTTAATTGTACTGAACTCACACACTTTTACATACCACTCGCTTTCTTATACCCAAGCCAGAAGGAACAGAGGATGCATGAACATAACCATCATAAACGGTGAAGAAAAATTAAAGATGGAGCCTAGTGATGGAGAACAGACGCTGTCTGAGTATTCTGGTGGCTTGAAGCAATGCTGGTCCAGAGTTCGTGTGTTAGTGTGAGTGAGGCACTAGGAACAAAAAAAAACAAAAAAAACAAACTCCTGCTTATTCCACTGCTCATTGATGGGAACAGTGATTTTTTACAGCAAACAAGACTTGTGTTCAAGTTGCTCAGAAAGGAGAGTTCATTCCCAGCTTAGTCTCAAACTGGAGTTTCTGTCTCTTCTGGTAGCGCACACGTACCCTGAAACAAACAAGTTTTCTATTACTGTATGGTAATTAATGCATTCTAAAAGCTCCCTGCTCACACCTAAAGATATTTCAGTTAAAGGTCAGTACTGCTGAGTCAGTACATTAGAAAGAAAAATTTTGATTTCTTTCTTGATTGAATTGGTTCGTACCTGATCTCGTGCAGTTTGACAGCCTCGTTGATCAGCACCACTAGCACAGTGGACAGCGACACCGGCAGCCATACTTCCATGGGCACAAGACTTAATGTAAAGTCCAGACCGGTATTTTCATTCGAAATATTACCTCTGTCTTGCCATAAATTATAATCTGTTATAGCCTGCACCACTTGACCCAACAGCCTGTAAGAGAGAAGAGAAACGAAGAACCAAGCATTTATTTTAGCACTAACATTATATCAATGTCTATATTATTCAAGTTTTGTCTTATGAGTGATAACAGTAATATACAACTAAACTGTAAACTAAGGCTATGAAATTATTATAATAATTGTGACTTGCTAATAATATCATCAAGATTAGAAGACCACACTTCCATTCTTACTCATGCGGTCTCTCTCTCTCACATACATACATACACACACACATTCACCCTCATTCTCACACATGCTCATTTTCTCACCCACAGAAACAAACACACTCACACTAGAGGCACAGTGAGACACCACCATGTGTTGCTGAAAGGATTTTTCCTCCACAGTGGCTGAGAACGATGCACATAGCTCAGAGAAATAACCACTGAGAAAGAGAGAAAGTGAGAGATGGTAAGATATACAGACCATCATTCATGTCCATCACAATGCATTATTCCAGACTAAAACTTCAGTCTACTCATAATAAGCAGTTGTGTGTAAGCAATTCTCACCAGTATGAAGAGCCAGGAAGCCAGCCATGACTTTCTGGATAAGCAGCAGACCGTTAGATAACTCGTGAAACCACTTTTCAGATGAACTGCAGGGACCATGGAAAAACAGGTGATTAGGGTGTTAATCAAAAATAAAAGCACTTTTGACTGGGAGAAATCTACAGTATTTAGTTTGTGTGTGTACCAAGCAGTGAAGATGTGGGTACAGTTTACACTGGTGCCATTAGCAGCTTTAGCCAACACTGCCTGCAAGGAGTATCCGAATCCCAGCAGGTAAACACACACGGTCAAACCAAACTTGAGCAGGAACCATCCCAGGAAGTACTGCTGAGTCTGGGGAAAGAATAAAATACATAAATTATTCACTGAGACACAAAAACACACTAGCGTCTATCTATCTATCAAATTTGCATATGAGCAAACGTCTAAATGAACCAAATTAGTGTAATTTAAACAACAATTATTCACATCGATCTGAATATTTAATATAAATGTAATAATACTGAAGACAGTTAAATGAAATTAAACCCCCCATTCTCATGCTAGTTTTCATTCACATGATAATGTCATACAGACAATTATAAAACGTCTTGTAAGCTTCCTTTGTGTTAATTCTGACACTAATTTACATACATTCTATGCATTAAAATGAATAAAGAATATGTCTAGAATTGCAGGGCTCATTCTCCTGGTTATGTGTCATGACCGACCTTGCGAGGGATGTCATCTAGGTTTTTCCCAGTAGCCACCGCCATCACCGAGCTGTCTGGAGGCTTCCCCAAGAAAGACACACTGACAGACACATGCACATATGTGTAAAAAACATTAGCTCTAACAAGGTATCACTCTTTGTGCATCAGTGACAAAAAGTCTGTTTTCTCTCTCACCTTAGCAATGGGTAACAGAAGCAGGAGAGCCACAAAATGTCTGTTATGTTTAGTGGAGGTGGAAGCTGAGTCAGACAAGCCAAGAACTACCAGACAAAAACAAACAACCAAAAAAACCTGCATTTATAAACCAACTACAGTATATTAAATGAGCTGAAATTGCTAAAGGAAGCAATTTGTGTAAAATATAAATACTATATAAATACTATAAAAATGAATCAATGTTGCAGATTGAATGTATTGTCCTACAGGCAGCAGGTGTGCCAGCTGTGCTTACCTGAATGATGACTAATGTCAGCTGGCACTGTAGCAGGAAGAGGAAGCACTTGCGTATGCCATATGTGGTGTGTCTGGCCTACACACAGAACATGCACAACCTCTATTTATTTCTCATTTCACATTGTTGATTTGATGTTAGTCATCCAGTTCCCACAAAAAAACAATATGCATCATTGCACTGCTGTGTTGGGTTGGAGTGAGCTATAATAAAGGTGATGTATTATAAAAAAAAGCACTATATGTCAGGGCTCTGTGACAACCACCAGTCCACCGTCAATGATCTAATATACCTTTCCTTTTCTCAGAGTATTTCTTGTTATTTAATCAGTGTTTCTGGTGCTTTAATGCTTTTTCTTGAGGGAGGGATGAATGGATAGTTTACTCATCCCAGTAAGAAATATTACTTATCACATATTACTAGACCAGACATGCTGCATGTGTATCTCATATAGCTCCGTTCTGTGATCATGTGGTACTCAAAATAAAATATCCAGCCTGAACAAATTGCATTTTAACATTTTGTTTATTAAAATGTGAGCTTCAAAAGCGTCCGTGATTAATTTTAAAATTCCTGAATTCCTGCAACGGCTGATCTCAAAAACAGTGTCTGCTATATTTGTGTGCCATTTTGAAGGGCAACATAAATCCATGTGTGTCCTTGTGTGGTTTTCAATAGTACATGTGTATATAGATGAGACTCTAATAGTCATCACAGCAGAGGAATGTATCTCCTGTGAAGCTACATGCAGTTAAAATGCTAAAGTGAGTGTATCACCTGCTCTATAAGCTTGACCAGGCTGAAACTTTCTCCCTGGTGTAAGGTGACGGAGCAGCTGAGGCTGTTGAGGCGAGCACTCAACCGGAGCGGAGTCAGTTCCTCCGGCTCCTCGGTTACAACACTGCCAGACGCATAGCCAAATGTCTCCCACGAGCAGCGAGATGGGTACAACGGGTCCAGAGAAATACTGCAGTCAAATATGCACGGAAACACACCACACACATGAAATACATCATGTTGCACATGATTCAAAAAAACTTTAACCAGGAAAGATGATGTCTCACCTGAGGTCACTCTGTATGAACAGGCAGCTGTTCCAGAAGTTAGCCGAGCTCCCCAAACAGCACGTCACCTCTCTGTTCTCCTGCATTATCTTCATCATCTCACACATGGCTGAAGTACGCACATGCACACACACACATTTTGTTACAATGCAAATTAGAAACCATTAGGATAAATAAATGTAATGCCAAAATACTGAGCTTTGTCTTTATGTAGATAAATATGAATCAAGTTAATTTGTGATGTAAAACTGCCTGTGATAAACAATAAAAGAATTCTGGAAAATTCTGGAGAAGACTCACTTTCAGGAGTGCAATCAGTGAAAAGCGGCACTAGCAGTGGCACATTGTCAATGTTCTTCAAGTGAGGGCGGACCTGATGGATACCACGAGGTAACTTTGCCTACAGAAAAAAAATCAAGGGGAAAGTTTGACCCACTGAGCTAAATAAATTCATTCATTATAAAGAGCTCTATGTGTGTACACTGAATCACAACAAAGAAACTGCCTACTCTATTGCCATCAGCAAGAAAGCTGGGCACATCGCTCTCTGTCGCTTGGAAGCTGGCGAGATCCGACTGGCCTTCATCTTCAGCAAGTAATGGGCCCTCTGCATCATCCCGGGAATCTGTAGATGCAGACATTGAATTAAAATCCGACAGCCAACTCGTAGGCAAATCGAAGATCCATTTTTACAGCTAAATAAAAGAAGAAACCATTTAAATAAATCCAGAGGATGTGTGTGCAGAAACAACAGCTGCTGCACACACATTCTGCACAGACACACATAGCATACCTGGCAGAAGATCATCGTGCAGAGAGCCTGCCTGGCTCGGGCTAGAGGGAGCTCCATCACCGTGGCCATCTCCGTTAGGTGTTAGAGAAATGTGACAGTTCCAGCCTGTTTCCAAACCCATCTTCTCTGCAAACACCTACACAAACACACACAGACATACTGTATACAAACTTTTCATACGTTTTCAAATAAAATTCAAAAATCATCTAAAGACTTAATGAAATGATGTTATATAAATTCTGTTTAGTTTTATACAGTAGAATATTGTTCATTTTTCGACTAGTAAAGATATTAGCCATGTTAATTAATCTCCATCCTCCATGATGCTTATTATAACGAACACTGAGTGCATTTTGCCTAAAGTGGCTGCACATGAATAGTATTCCTACTTGACAATACCTTGCTGCGCAGCTCATCCTCCCTGGAGAAGTAGACAAATCGGATGCAGGCTCCCACCAGGTTCTCAATGAGTCGCACCGTGTCCAAGCGAGCCTGGAACTGGGACGACACCATGCCCATGAAAATCTGCCCGCTTAGGGCCTGAACGCAGTCCTCCTTCTCCAAGCCCTCTCCTATACCCTCTGAAAGACACAGATACATGTCTGTAGCAAATGTAGGTGTTATTTGGAAACAAGTTTGATGATTTAAAAAAAAAAAAAGAGAAGGCTACAGCCATTGTTTATGATAACGTGTCTCTTGCCTGACTGATAATTTGAAGACGTTAATTTAATTTCCAATGCGGTTTATTTTCACGTATTCTTGGTTGTGATTTTATTAAACATTAATATATAAAGTATTTTATCATGCATCCATTCATGTAAAAGCATAACAGAGATTCTACATGTGTTACACTGTTTAGTGGCACCATATTATCAATTTCTAGTGTTGTATAAAGTACTAGAAAGCAATACTTGAGTAAAAGTACAAGTATCGTACTAGAAAAAGACTTTGGTAGAAGTGAAAGTTGCCTTTTAGAATATTACTCAAGTAAAAGTTTTAAAGTATCTGATATTTACTGTACTTAAGTATCAAAAGTCATTTTCTGATATTTAATGTACTTAAGTATTTGAAGTAAAAAGTAAAATTTCAGTGATTTTCGGTAGGCATAAGAGGCACTTCATCCGGTAGGAAGAATCCTTCATTCCAATGTACAGAAACATTTCTTGCAAATACGGCCACGGGTGTATAACATTATCTTCTTCACTCTGTTCACCACTATTGTTGGGGTGGTCGTCTACGACAGGGGTGGCCAACACGCAGCTCTTTGCCCGGTTTCATGCGACTCTTATGTTCATATCGAAGACTGTTTTTGCGTGTTTGCTTCGCTTGAGTTCAATACATATTTTCGTCACACGCGAAAAAAAGTGGGATGAAAATACCTCAAGTTTCCCAGTAGGAGCAAGATCATTTGAGTAAACGATTTGTGTCAAGTTCGCTCTCAAAATGGCAGGGAAAAAAAGGTGACGATCATGTGTGCCCATGTGTATAATGTGGCTCTTTGCAGTAACACGGTAAAAAATGTGGCTCTTGGTCTCTGACTGGTTGGCCACCCCTGGTGTACGATAACGGGAGGTCCTCCAGTAGGTGCTTCTATGGCGGTTTCAGTTGTGCTTCTGCCTCCTTTTGGCAACATTACACTAAAATAGAGCGTGCGGACGTGCGTGATGCAATC
This sequence comes from Tachysurus fulvidraco, assembly GCF_022655615.1. Taxonomy (NCBI): domain Eukaryota; kingdom Metazoa; phylum Chordata; class Actinopteri; order Siluriformes; family Bagridae; genus Tachysurus; species Tachysurus fulvidraco. The sequence goes on along the minus strand of NC_062525.1, from coordinate 10,090,745 downwards.
TAGGGGCAGTGATTCACCAAACCTCCCTTATTGCAGTCGCACACAGTTCTTCTGATTTTATTTTGTAGTAACAAGTAACGAAGATGCTTAGTGGAAATATAACGGAGTATAAGTATACATTTTCAGACCTGCCAACCTTGGAAAAAGTTTTTGAGTAGCAACTTACTGCAGCGACGCGGCGCGAGGTCCGGCACCAGTGTTGATTAAGTTCACAGACTCACTCATCACAACTTTTTACTATATTTTTCCTATAAAAATACTGGCAAATAAAGTAAAACTTGATCTGTGCGTAAAACTTAAACTTGAGGCACAACACCAGTCAAGAACTTCTGAGGGGCATATACTCGCTTCTTTTTAGATTTGCTTCCCTCTCCCTCTCTGTCAGTATCCTCATCTGACATCATGTGTATTGCCATGCCTGTGGTTCGGCAGGCTTATTAAAATGGATGAAATTCACAATTCTGGCCATTTACCTTTGAAACGTTGTCCTAACTTGTAAAAAACAGTCACTGTAAGAAGAATTGAAGACGGACAAAGACAGATGAAAACCACATTCGTTTTGACGGCTCTCTGCTTGTAGCGTTGAAGAGTTTTAAACTGGTGCTATGATTGGTCCTATTATTATTTTCTCAGGTTGTTGCCCAATGCGGTTACACAAATGCACAGACAGTTGTACTCAAAGGCATCAATGGTTTTTTACAATGCGTATATTGAAGTGACAAATCGTAGCAGCGTACTTTAATGTCCAAATGCGTATCTGCTACACAAAATGCGTAAAGGTCGGCAGGTCTGCATTTTATCCAGAAAATGTAGTGGAGTAAAAGTGAAAGTTGACAGAAATTTAAATAGTGAAGTAAAGTACAGATACGTGAAATTTCTACTTAAGTACAGTAATGAAGTATTTTTACTCTGTTACATTACAACACTGTCAGAGACTCAGATTTGCATTCAATATTAAGAAATATTAAAATAGATTTCAATGTCCAAACAGGTTCCTGTTACTTGTATGGGCTGACCGTTAAGGATATTAAAAACAGACTTGGCCTACTTCTCCTTCTCTCTCACCATCTGAGCTCCAGCTGCTGCGGCGGCCGCTGTGTTTGATGGGCGTGGTGCTGGGCAGCTCCACTCCAGAGAAGAGTGCTGGGCCGGGTGCCAGCTCAACACACTTCCCATTTAGCTGACCTGACAGTGCCACCTGCATGGGCTTATACGCAAACGCAGAACAATAACCTGACAGGCACGCACGCTGGTAGAAATCCAGAACTTTCTTCCTGTAAAGAAAGGAAAATAATAGTCATGAATTTGTATGAGATGACTACAAATAGAGAAGAGCATAGAGAAGCTTAGTGTGTGTGTGTGCGCGTGTGTGTGTGTGTGTGTGAGAGAGAGAGAGAGAGAGAGAGAGAGAGAAAGTGATATGTGATTGACCTGTCAGATCCAGAGAGTGGGTAGATGTCTGTTCCGTCCCAGAAGTCAGTGCAGGCCTCCAGGATGAGGTCAGCAGAGCCGTGGGAGAGCATCTGTACGTTGCCTGGGAAGCAATCAAAAGATCGTTGACATTAATGGAACAGTAAGAGAAATCAGGAAAATTGCAGAAAGAGGCTGAAGCTTTCTCACTGGTTGTGCCGTCTCGCACTAGCAGACTGATCAGATGACTAATAGGTGGCTGGCGTTTGGTGACATGGTGAACGCGGCGTGTGCACGACTCACTGGCTTTGTCTCCATTAGGCAGCTGGTACAAAGCCAAATGGTTCTCCTGGTTAAAGAGTTCACGTGCTCCGGGAGTAAAACCTTAACAAGAGCAGCAACAGGTAAAGGCACCGGGCCAAACAAAAGCAGCACTACCTTAAACTGAATAAAAACTAAGCTAATATTTGATCAAACAAATCTGTTAAAACCAGTGAATATGGAATGTATGAGTTAATGCGATAAAATGTGGTAAACTTCAAATGCTGCTAGTTAGCTCATTTTCTGCTGAGTTACCAAAAGGGAAAAATGTAAAGTGCTGTGCTAGTATTTAATTCTTCACAATGCAACAGTGCTATAATTCTTCAAATGTGTGAGTTAATGTGAAGTTAACCTATGAGGCGAGAAAGCTCGCAGAGGCCCCAGGGAACGTGTACAGGTAGCACAGCACCATGACTCTCCTGCAGTGCCAAGTTAGAGAGGTGGTCTGAGAAGCGGCAGAGCTGCTGCGTGACCAGAGCGTTGCACAAGTTCAGCATGATGTTCAAGCCCAGAGGCTTCAGAGAGGACAGGTGGCCCTGCCAGCCCGAGTCATCAAACTGAATACTGACAGGGTTCTGCTGGTCCTGAGACAGGCTTAGCATCTCCAGATGATAGTCACACACAAAGTCCTCTGCCTCACACAGATCATCACTGACAACACACAGCTGGTGATGCACACAAACACGTACAGACAAAGAAATTTAAGCTACATGCAGTACGAATTATACAGCTTTTACTACATCTCATAAAAAATAAAGCTGTGTTTTATTTTCTACCTTTAACATATAAAAGGCAAACATTCTAGGTCACATAGTGAACAGTGAAGAAAAATATCAACTGACAAAAGTTCACTACTCTCTCAGGACTTTTGGCCTCTATTGTAGATACACAAAGTTGCAGGGCCTTATGCCTTGATAAGTTCCAATCGTTGTGACACACAATGGAAAAGCCTCACTAGTAAACAGTGTAATGCTAAATGGATCTTCCTGTGAGGTAAAATAATTAATAAATGTAGAAATACCTGACTGCTTGACTCCTCTCCTCCCTCGGTGTCATGGCTGAAGCTGACGTTGGAGCCTGACGGGTGTTTGGAGCGCGTTGTCTGAGGACCTCGTTGTGTGCGGTGCGTATCACAGGAGCGGACTATATCCTGCGATACCTCACTGAACTCCTGCTCATTAACTAGATGTACAACAGGTTCCAAGGAATGTATGTTGAGGAGAGCCTCACCTTCCTGAGCCGACAGAGAAGATAGATCACAGGCCAGAAAATGAAATCAGCTGAAAACAACACATCCCCTATACTTGCTTACTTAATAAGTAAAATCTCACTGAACTATATCTGCTACTCAGTTACCTCATCTCTGTCATCCTCTCCTTCAGTACGACACAAAGAGTTAACAGACAAGTCGTCCCTGAGGTTATCCTGGCTGTCGTGGGGTGGCTCAACACGCCCGCTGAAGAACAGGACCGTCTCTGGACTAGGGTTGGGCCAGGAGAGCACACCCTGCTTATCCACACAGCATAGTACCTGCAATGGTCACACACACACACACACACAGACGGACACACAGACACACACACACACACAGACAGACACACACAGACACACACAGACACACACACACACAGACACACACAGACAGACACACACAGACACAAAGTGTTATTTTGCTCTTCACTAACAGCACTTTTTCCCAAAGAGGATTCAGTAGACTGAAATGCAATCACACTTGGGGAAAAATACACTCGTCATTAGTGACAGAGAAAACATACCTCACTGAAAAGTAAACGTTTAACTGCATTGCACTTTCTTCCAATGTTTAAAATCAATCTGCACCATTTTCACTGCATTTTGCACTGGTACAAATATTTCTTGATAATTCATCTAAGAAATTTATCTTTGTCTTGGGATTATTTTAGAAGAGGAAATAAAAAAAAAAGTTTATCATGGTGTGTGACAGTACTCACTGTAACTGAACCCAGGTTGCGCAGCAGGCTTGAGGTAGAACACAACGTATGAGACTCTCCTTTCAGAACACCCACCAAGTGTCTCCAAACACAGCGCAGCATCTCCTGTAAACACAGACACAGAGTTTTGGAATGGTTAGTAAAAGTCTGCAGGGGAAAGCTGAAACTGGAGGTTTCTAACCAAAGCCCCATTTATCTCTTCTAGATTCAGTAAAAACCTCATTCTCTCTTCCATCATTTAAAGAGTTGCCCGTATCTGCTCATGCACAAATAAACAAATCTGGAGTAATTTCTGATACAGAGCTGATACAGAAGAACTTAAACTTGTGTGAGATATTGATAATGACTCGGCCCAACTCATTCTTACACTTCCATCGTATTCACACTGACACTGACTCGCAATGTTATACTACAAGTGCAAAATTGCTAATGTCACCTTTTTAATGATTAACTGCTGTGCAACGCCTGCACACAAATCCGTTTTTTTTTATCTTCCGGTGTGTAGAGAAACAATCAACAATTTCTGTAGAAGCTGAGCTGAGAACATGTGTAAGAAACTCAGTAATGGAAAACAGAAGAGGTCTTTACAGCGTCCTCTGTGCTTCTGTGTGTGTGTGTGTGTGTGTGTGTGTGTGTGAGAGAGAGAGAGACACTCCACCCACAGTGTGCTTAATTCCCAGCTTTCCTTTCCTTTTGCTCATCACACCAGAGTTCATTGAATGTACATTTTACCTGTTGGCAGGTTAAACAACTGTGAACAGCTGTTGATTTAAGGGTGGCACCTCACAGCTTCAGGGTCTGTTTCCCATGTTCTTCCTATGTCTGTGTGGGTTTCTTCACTTTATGGATTTTTTTCCTACTTAGGTGGACTGTTGTGCAAAACCATCCATAGGAGTAAATAAGTGTGCAAATGTGTGTGCCCTGTGAAGGCCTGGTGTCCGGTGTCTGACCAGGATGAAGCAGCCACTGAAGACGTATGACAGAATTCACATTTTTAATTGATTGTTAGATGCTACAGGACACTAAACAAGCTGAGGTTAATGTCAAACTACTGATTATTGGCTGATTAATGACCTACAACTTGGCCAGTCAAATTCTGTTGGGCAGTTTGTAAAGATTATAGATCATTCATTTGGTCTGTTTCTTTCTTCCTTCCATCATTCTTTCTTACCTTCATTCTTTCTATTTTTTCTCTTTTCTCAATCATTCATTATTAATTTCAGTATTTCTTTCTTTCCTTCTTCCATTCTTTCCATCATTCATTTTCTTTCCATCTTTCCTACATATAAAGGAAGCCTAGAGCTCACTATGCGAGCAGCAGCTTCCTCAAACAACTTCAATGCATGACAGATATAAACAACTTTAAACACTGTATGTATAAAGTTACAATCTCATACAGTGTGCTTAATAGACATATACTTAAGATTTCTGTCCACAGCACTTGTGTTCCATGCAAAGTGAACAACTGCAAACAAAGCAAAAGACAAAGCCATCGTCAAGAGCATGAAAGAATGAACTAAAGAACCCAAACAAGTCACTACTGCAAGTATACAAGCAGGTTCCTCGACCTATTCATGCATTTATACCATCACCAGGACCATTCAGATTGGGGGAAAAAAAAAAATAAAAAAAAGAGCTTCATGCGAAGACTCACATGAATTTACATCAATTCATGGGAAAATAGGTGATGACGGAGATCTCAGAGTCATGCTGTCATCAATGGAAGTACAGGTAGTAGTGAGAACAGTACAAAAACATGCCGAATGAGCATGTGACTGGTGCGGGAATCGCATGAGCCCCAAAACTACAAGCTAAAATAAACCAACAAAACACACCATATCAAACTTTAGCCCTTAGTATGGGAATATCCGCTGAACAAGATGGAAAGATAAACATTACAGAAGCGTAAAGGAACAAAAGAACAAAACAGCAACAAATACCAGTGTAAGATTACCATATTTTCCAGACAACAAGTTTTTCTGGAACTTTCTGGAAGACAAACTCCTCTAAATTCAATCTGTTTGGGGAAGCAAAATGAATAGTATGTCGCACAGTATGTCGCTTCACTGTTTTATCTGATGTTACCAAAGGGCAAAAATAGAAATTTCCTTCTGTTCTTGGCTTTCCAAGTATTTCTGTTTTAACCTAGTCTAGGGTCAATATATATATCTAAAATATTTCCTATGATATCAAAACCATTTCTGCTCTCTGTGATGCTTTAAGTGCGTGATCATGAGCAGCTAAAATCTGAAAGTGTTATCTCCAACCAGTAAAATTCTGCATAATGTTATTCCAACAGGTAAAAACAATCAGCTGAAGTCCAGTGTCCTGACTCATTTTATATCAGTCCTGCGGCCAAAAATTAATCCATTTTTATACTGATGATGATTTATACTGAAAATGTCTAAGTTGATATCTATTCAGTCTGCAGACTTGAATGCTAGTGCAGAGGTAAAAAGCTTTAAACCCCTCTTCTGATGTAGCATAGTTTATTTCTGTCCTGTTAGTGCTACACCACATCATTTCCTGAGGCCTTCAACTGCTTTTTTTTTCTCTGTCAGATCACTGTTGCTATAGTAACACTATTCTCTGCTACTACGGGCAAGAAATGATGCTGTTTCTATTAAAAACAATAAACACAGCACTTTCTGGTTGTGCATGCTTTCTGTAAAGCTCTAAAAGTTCTTTTCAAATCTTTTAGTACACCAGGGCTTACATTTTTAACTTAAGTTGCTCTTACTAATAAGCCACCTAGACATCTAGTTTTCCTAGGCTGAAATTCTGCATGAATCAAATTCCCCTTACTATCACTGCTCAAGTCATAACGCATGCTTTAAAAAAAGCCAGTTTCTTTCAGTCCAGAAAATATGGTAACCCAATAGTCCTGTGTGTAAATACATAAGCAATGGCTGAGTAAAGGAAAAAATAATATATGATGCTGGTGGTGGTGATGGTGGTTCTATCCGGAACGGGGAAATGACAGGAGAAGGGTAAGAAGGAGGAATACAGAGGATGTACCTGGGAGGACACCACTTCCGTGTAGCTGCTTAGAGTATCCTCAGAGAACTTAGCCAGCTGAGACGAGAGAAGAGGTGGATTAAATCCTGTCTTGAGGCGCCAGCATCTCTAGTCACTGACCTTTCATCTCAATGAACATACTCAACCATCCTAGTGCTCAACTACGCTTTGATAACATAACAACTCACAAGTAGCATGGTTAATACACATGCCACACACACACACACACCCACCCACACAATGGCTGTGATAAGGAGCCAGAACCTGACATTTATGAGGAGAAAGTGTTAAAGCCAACTTACGTTCATGACCTGCTTCTATGGTTTCTGTGGTCAACCTATTACTGTCTATTAGAAAAAGAACAATGCTGTACTTTTTAGCAGACAGATTTTTCATTTCCTTTTTCTCCTGTGCTGTTTGTTTTGATCTTTAACATGCTATGTTCGCTACTTTCGCACAAAAGATTAGTGATTTTTTGTTAAATACAGTGAGAGACTGGTATGACTACAAAGAGAGGTGCATAACACAATCTTCAACAGCTGTCTATAAAAGGCAGGCCTGTGACTAATTATGCTGTGAATGCGATTAGTGTGATGTCAATCTGTTAAATGTAAGAACAGTAAACTTCCTTTCACACCAAAAGCCATAAGTGTGCACTAACTGCAGTGTTGCTTGCAATATGAAACTATGCTTCTGGGTGAAGCTGAAAGCATAAACAACCCACCCACCACCTTACAAAGCTCTTAAAACCATCCCCTCAAAATTATGTCCAAAATCCAGCTATTATTTGATGCTCAGCGATTCATAAATCCTACCCACTTTTTCACTCCAGTGCTCTTGCAGTTCTTTTTGTTAGGGAGATGTCACTGTCAATCATTATGCACCATTATCATACAGTATATTTTGAAAAGATTGTAGGCACCCAACCTTTACACCCCTGTATGCTTAGTTGAACATCCCACTCTAGATTTAGTCCCCACTTTTGCTGTTCAGTAGGGCTGAAGTAAAGTCTAATGACTTCTTCCACTCTTCCACTCCAACCTTGGCAAACCACGTCTTCATGGTTCCATTCATGGTCATGAAGTGTACAATATAATATATCGGACAACTCACTCATAGCTGTATGAATGTATAGATATATGTATAGATGTATGTATGCATGTCCTCTTTTGTAACGCTTATTAAGTGACCCTCAGTCTAATGTCTAGGCTCTTTGTACGACAGACTGTTGTAACCTGGCTTTAATGCGTTCAAATCATGAAGCGTATGAATTACAGCAACGAATTGAGCTCACCAGGCCTGTTGGAGAGTTGCGGCTGAACTCTGCCAACACTCGCGCCTCTCCGTAAGCGATGACCAGGACCCACATGACGGGAAAGAGCAGAGGTAGAATGGGTAGCACTCCCATCATCTACATACCACAGCACGACAGAACATCATCAGCACACAGACATATACGAGCACAATGGAGAGTGATTTAATCTCATAAAAGGACTACTTGAGAACAAGAGATTTACCTGCAGCTGAAAGAAGTTAAATTGCGCTGGTGTTAGACCAGGAGTGCCACAAAAATAGCGGATTGTATTCACAGTAAAAAACGCCACCTAGCAAAAAAAAAAAAAAAGCAGTGATTTGTAGAACCATTTAAAAAAAACTTACATATTAAGTCATAATAAACAATGGATTTCTAGAAGATTCTTTGATATACCAGCACAGCAGGGCAGGCAAACTTCGCTATAAGGGACTGCACAGTGAAGCGTTCATTATCAAGAGCTGTGACTGGTCGAGAGAGCGCAAGATCAAGACTGTTTCTGTTTGGGGAGAAACGGGGTGGTTGTGTACAGACACAAAAACATCATATTGTCTCATGGAACATGTGTGACTGAATGCTCTAGTTTACACCCAATGATTTTCAGTGGAATATAAACGCTAGCTACTTCAAAAGCCATTTATAAGAATACGTTTGAATATTCACACCAACATTTATCAGAGACTGCTAATACAATACAAAGGCATATTTTTAGTAGCACGGTAATGCATGCTTGCTTTTGGAAATTACCTGACATTGTCAAGAATGGGTGTGCGAACCACCCTAAAGAGGCGGTGCTGCTGCGGGCTGTGTGGTCCCTTTCTATTATTTCCTTGAGGTGAGGGAGGAGGGGAAAATGGTGGAAACAGGTCTCCAGGCTCCAGGACAATGTGTTCATCATCCTAGTAAAAGGCAGAGAGAGAAAGAGAGAGAGAGAGAGAGAGAGAGAGAGAGAGAGAGAGAGAGAGAGAGAGAGAGAGGCTGTTTAATCATGTCTCTAGGGTGGTAAATAATGCTATATCTCACCATATCGAATGAGCTCAAAGAAAAAACCTTGATCCACAGAAAGTTAAACACAAAATCACCTTAATGCCTCTAAGAGAGACAAATGATTCCTGGCCTGGCCTAAGAGCAATGACATCACCTTCCACCAACAGACTGACAGGCAGGTTAACCAACTGCTCATCACGATATGTCCAGTGCAGAGACCAGGACGGCGAGGACGGTGTGTACAAGTCGGGGTATCGAGACGAGGGCCATCTGACTGGCTGACCTCCTCTCCCTTCCAAGTGACCTAAAAAGTTGAGTTCTGTAAATGTTATGTCTTAAAACCTATTGATGGTCGTATAACATGAAGTCTGTACACAGGACAATACTGATTTTACAGAAAACCATTTGATTCCTCACCGTTCAGATCTGAAATAATGGATTTCAGTCGCCGAAGCATCTCGCTTTTCTTCAGTCGCTGCTGACGTCCATTAAGGATGAGGTTAAGCAGCAGCAGGAGAAAGAGTGCTCCTGCATTCACCAGCTCTATGCCTTCGCTGATCAGATGGAGAACAGTAAGATTTATAAAGGTAATAGTGTATCAAATCATATTAATTCTTATAGAAAGTATATTTTATTGCTTGTCAAGTATCTCAAAACCACAGCTTGCTACCACAATCCAAACTTTATCCCATGATCCCACAATGCAGTGGCATGGAGGAGACATTTATACATTTAAACACAGTGATTCTTCAATTAACACTGCTTAACAATACGTTAGAAAGAATGAGAACAATACATAAACGAAGTTCAAAGTGACTGATTAAAGATAGAATCTCCCTTATTTTGGGCAAAAAGTTAAATACAAAAATAAACAATTACACAAAGATATGTTAATATAAACAGACAGGCCCTCTGAATTAACATATGTAATATATCCTTGTCATATATTTCGAACGTCTGTGTAAGCGGATAGTTAGCCAGAAGTTAGTGTACTGTTATAGTACACAAGTCAACAAGTTTGTTTACAGGTAACATGTTGTAAGCTTTCCTACACAAACTGGATGCCCGTATTTATGGTCTATATTTACCCCTTTGTGCTCACTTTCTTGTTTGTTGTAGTAATTCCCAATCTGTGGTTTTAGACAAACCCACTGCTTAACTCACCTGCCCTTTGGCTGCTTGCCATGGCAACACAGCAAACCCAATACTACAAGTAGTGTGAAAGCAGCTCCAGGCCAGTGGAAGCAGGAGTGACGGTCATTATGGTGGAGGAAACTCTTTGCCCACAGCTCCTGCATCAATCACATACAGCTGAAACCATCTGCGAGTATCAGATACATAATGACGCATTATATAGTAGCTATGTGTGAATTACCTTGATGGTGGATCTCCGCTGGTTGAGCTTCTGATGCTGCTCCAGTAGGCTGGAGAGCTGATCTCGGAGTGTTCCTAAAGCCTGGGCTGTGGTCAGACCTAATGGAGTCACTCCTTTCTCCTGAAATAAAAGGTCCACAATAATACAATAATTACTGCATCATAGAAGTGCTTCATTATAACTAGGGTTGGGCATCAAAATTTGGTTCCGATTCCGGTTCCAGTTCTTCCTTACGTTTCCCGGTTCTTATTCCGATTCCATAATAAATGAAAATGTGAAAAATAATGCACAATACTTAAACAATTCCATTTATGTTTATTAATCAGTCTTTAAATATTTTAAACAGAGCATTTCAATTCGTATCAGTTTAAATTTAAATAAATCCATCAAATTTAACATCCAGAATTTACAACTTAGCAAAGCAGTTAGCGATTTTTCTGGAAGAAGACGAGATCTTTCCTGGCTTATTGTATCTCCAGCTGTGGAGAAAACCCTCTCAGAGGGGGTAGATTTGCTTCACTGTTGTAGCTTTGGAAATGAATCCACACTTTAGACTTTTTTTTAGACATGTTTAACACAAAGCGTACCTCAGCACAGCAGCGCGAGTGACTGATTTCTGTGGTAAGCTACGTTAATTTGGTTGCGTGACTGTAAACAGTGTAAACAATTAATATTCATGAGGTAAGACGTGGCTATTTAAAGTGACCGCGCCCAGCGCTTTGCCCGTCATCGCATCGGAACCGCGTTTGGAACCGGTTTGGAACCGCGTTTGGAACCGGTTCTCGGTTCCCGGTTCCCAACCCTAATTTTAGCATTAATCTCCTTACTTCACAGCCATGAAGTAATTAAAGCAGCAATTATTACAGATGTAAATACTGCATGTGTGTCTCAAATCGGATACTTATGAGAAAATTTTTTTTAGACTGCTGATGAAACTGACATCCTAGAAATGTGGTTTAAATGTGTAAGCCTGAATGTAATGTATTACTGAACTGAATTGTACTGAATTTGGATGCACATCTTAGGAAGTGCAGTTTGATGATCAGAGAAAAGCCAAAGAACAAGAAAAAGAAGAAAGCTTCACTATCATAACCGCCAGATAAGGTCCGACAGAGGTGAGCGTGTTCCCACAGTATCCTCTTGCGCTCTTTGTAATCTCACTCCCACTTGAGTATTAGCCATGGTCACACTGGAGCCACGGAACAACCATCTATAAATAAACCCAGCAGTTTCCCACAGCAGCTGTAGAGAGAAAGAGTTAAAGCCCCCATGCTGATAAAGGATGCGAAAACATCTGCAGGGTTGTCGCTCCGCTTGTCTGGTCTCCTTAAACCCTCGATCACCCTTTAGTTGAGTCTCTCACATACAAACACAATAATGAACAATAACAATAATGACAAAGAATAACAAATGACTAACAACAGAAGCACTCAAGATCAAAGGTGTCAAGTCTTTAAAGAGCAGAGCGGTGAAGACATTTGAGGTGAATAACAAGCAGAGCTTTTCTACAGGATGTCAGCATGCTGCAACTCTTTAACCACCAGCCTACTCACATAGTCCTTCCCGAACCAAGCTGCACTTTTCAGGATCATGGTCAAGTCGATGGGTGAGGCTGTTAAGCTGGCGCGACAGTGTGTGCGGACTGAGTGCGGGTCAGTCAGGACAAAGAGGCGCTGCTGGATAATGTATGCTGCTGTTTCAGCATCCAGACTGTGAGGTCCAGCCACCACGTCTGTGCCCCAGAGCGATGAGCCGCTCTGCTCTAGCAAAATGTGCAGAATGCAAAAACTTGCAGTCCCTGCTTTTTAATGGATCGCGCCAAACTAGTGTGCAGCGATAATGTTAAAACAAAACAAAAAAACAACTAATAATTGTAGAAACTGGATACTGACTCTAGTATGCAAGATAACCAAACTTTATCAAGCTGTGGCGGTGTCACTTCTCACAACACAATCAGTGAGATGCCTTTACAGAGTGCCAAAAAAAAGGCATAGACAGGCCAATAAATAGATGCCATTACCTCTCTGCATAGCAAACATTTCCACGTTTCAGCAAACGCAGCACTTTGCTGTCTCAGCGGCGGTGCAGTGAGCTGGAAAGCCAACGAGGGACAGACAGCATCCTCAGTGACCCCTGTGTCCCAGACGCAGCTCTAACCTTTACTGCTAAGCTGTTTATGCTACTGTGTCTCTCAGCTCGGAAATCAATCAGGAAACATTAGAGTAGTAAGGATCTGTACAAAGTTCTGGACACACACAACATAGTGAGGAGATTCTCTTTCCTACCCAAAGATTAGAAATACAGGCTAAATGAGCACATCCTCATACTCAAGAACCTTATTTGAGTTTTTCCCCTTCATCACGACGTGAAAGTGACCACATATATGTGAAATATTGGTACTTTTGCTAAGAACCACCCATGAAATTTAAACCATTTCTAACATGACGAATAATACAGTGTTTAATGTTTTCGACTACTACACGTGGTTTAGGTATTACAAGTGGGATTTTTCGTTTGCATTTGTAACATCAACCAAACTTGTCCACAAGCTCTTTCCCTGCAGCAGGAGGTGTCTGAGGAGCACGGCATCAGATACAATTGGCTTACTGGACTGATTACCTATACTTTGACGTCAAAAATTGAACGCATAACAGTATGCATAATTTAGTCATAAAAAATAACTAAAAATTCCAGCAACAGTTATGTGACAATCACATTTATGAAGATAAAATGAATAATCTAGCCAGAATTTAATAAGCTTTATTAATTTAACACCACAGCTCGCAGTGGATACATTATCCAAGGATGCAAACACGATGCTTTATCACCAGTGACACAGTCCGGTGTCCTGTCTACACATAAAGCAATAAATCTTACAATTCTGACTGTTACTGTAATCTTTACTGTTATTGGTGGATCACAGTGAAGGGTCTAGTTTACTGATCAGAAAGTTGTGCATTGACACACAGTACAGTCAAGTTTTCACTGCTGGGTCTCTGAGCAAACCCTTAACCTTCAACTGCACAGCTCAACGGTGAGCTGCTTTGAATAAGAGTGTATAAATGAATAAATAAAAATGTCGATGCAACTGGATCGCTTGTCTTAGTCCCTGGAGTGAAGGCAGCTCAGATACTCACCTGCATCTTATCGTGGAGCTCCATGGTGACCCGTGCTCTCTCACCATGCCCCGAGGAGACGCGGTGCCGGTTGTCAGGGCCGAGTCCCACCCTGCAGCAGGTAAACACGTCCGCCGGCCCCAAAACACTATTCCTAACAGTACTGCCAGTGTGAGAGGAGAAACATCAACCTCACACAGAGTCATGCAGTGAGCATCAACAGCTGCTGCTTCCGCTTCCACTACAGTGCTTCACAACGAGCCAGAATAAAATCTCCTGGGCTAATACCACTAAGCTGTGAAGAAAAAACAACAAAATGACGTCAGCTTGTGCAGTTAAATGTAATGATGTAAAAAAGTTATGAAATGACATGAAAACTCAGGAACTATGCCTCAAGTTTTCAAGAAGCAAACAATTCCACATCCACTATTCTCCATTTCATCTTTTAGCAAGTTAACAATATGACCGATCTAAATATTAGCAAACACATGATACAGACATCTCCAGTGAAGTACTTCTATTGCCAAGTTATGCAAAATATCAGCCACAAGAAGGTGTGTTAAAGCAAGTTGTGTCTCGTGTTCACGTGCAAGATCTGTGCCATGCCATTCACGGGGGTGTATTACAGGATATTAGCTTTATTTTTTATTCCAAGTTAGTTAGGCTTAGTATTTTTACTGAACATTTAGATAGCAAGTAATTGAGAAAAAAAAAATTCACTTGCCTCATTTCTCCCATCCACTGACAAGAGAAAGAAAAAAGACCCTTTTGACCATCACTAAGCAATTTTTACTAGCATATGTTTAAATGGTGCTTGACTATGTTTCAGGCTTCATGGTGGAGCAGCACACTACAATCCTGTGCTACTCACCACCTGCTGAACTACATGCATCATCAAATTTGTATTTGAATAAATTATCTTGTGTGATAATAAGCAAACTTTTTTGCATAATCAACAGCATGCAGAGATGTGAAAATGATGAGAAACCCGAGGGAAAAAAATAGTTTGCATATGTACTAATAGCACGTCGGACAAAAATAATGACTCAGCCTTCAAGACATCACCAGCCTCGAAAGACAAGGACTACAGATACACAGACTCTTCCTCACACCGGGAAGTTGTGTATTTACTTATTTTCATCAAATAATTCAGTACGCTGTATCCTGTCATACTTCAGGGTGAAGTTACCTTATCCTGTAAAATTTCTGCACATACAAAATATGAGCTTGACAATTAAAGAGGAAACCCCTGAAGAAACAGGATACAGAGCCATCTCAGGGCACAGTCTCTCTCTCTCTCTCTCTCTCTCTCTCTCTCTCTCACACACACACACACACACACACACACACAATACTGACAATTAAGGAGGAAACCGAAGAACCCTGAGGAAACCCCTGAAGACACAGGAATAAGGCTGAAATCCAAATCCCAACCCCTGAGGTATCTAATCTACTAACCTGTCTTGACTCGCTGCCTTGTCCAAATAGTTGGTTGTTTGTTACAAGTTACAACACGTTTAAAAAAAAATGTAAACATCTGGCCAGCTGTTGCACCTCGGAAATAACCGTTTAACCGTCTCTCACTTTTAAATGTGTAGCTTCGTGACTGCTGAGGTAACAGTCAGGTAGCTGAAGAGCTAACAAGCTAACGTTACAACTACTGGCGACTGGTGTTTAAAACTTGTACTTAAAAGAAACTATTAAACAATAAGCCAACAAACTTTTCCATTAGTACAAATAAATGTTTCAGAATATTTACTTCTTATTTTTGCTCACTCGTTTTTTTGGTAATAGTAACCTGCACCGTGGCCACGTCCCAAATCGATCTCTGCTTGATATGTAGTGCACGTCATATACGTTGTTTTATAACCTATGAAGTGCCCTTAGATTATAAACAAGGCGACGATTGGAACACTTTCCATCCGTAGCCCCTTCTCAGCTCCAGGGTTTATAATTGCAGAATGAGCAATAAACGACTGATGCAAATAAAGTTAACTTACAGAACAGAACTATTACATTATGGATAAAACGTTGCCTCATCTGTCATCCGAACAAATGCCGTGTATCTGTCCACAGAACCTTGTACTCCGCTCCCTCCGACGGCCATGTTACACATTCTAAGGGGCTTGACTGTTTCTTTTTCTTACGTAGGCAAATGAGCAGGAGCCACATTGGCTAAGATATATGAAAGGGCGGGACTTCAATGCCGTTTCCTCGTCTCATTGGTCTGTCTGAAAGAGGCGGGCGTATGTTTTAGACGTCGTTACGTACAGTTGCGGCAGACGTATGTTAAATACTCGAAACTGATTGGTTGCGTAATAATCTTGAACGTCAGTACGGAAAGTAGTTCCGGCTGAAAGGCAAACTACAAGTTCATATTAATGCGCTTATTGAAGACTTGAAAATGTCTGTGTTATTGTTGATATGATGACTTTTCCGTTGAGGCATTTTTAAAGCATGTTTGAGAAGAATATCCAGTGTTGGTGCTAACAGTCAGATATAAAGTTTTCCATCATGGGGGGAATTCAGTATGTAAATAATACTAGGAAGTGCATTGGCTTGAAAACAGTCCAGGTTAATTGTAACCCTAAACGGATAAAAAATATTGTGTCATTGTTTAATTCAATTCAACTCAAATTTATTTCTATGGCACTTTTTATAATTGACATTGACATAAAGCTCAGAGCAGCTTTACAGAACATAAACGTAGAACAAAAGGTTATTTTAATTTTTATAATAACCTTTTGTTCTACGTTTATGTTCTGTAAAGCTGCACTGAGCGAGGAAAAACTCCCTTGCACGGTAAAGGAAGAAACCTTAAGAGGAACCAGACTCAAAGGGGAACCTCATCCTCATATGGGTGACCTCCTCATCCTCATCCCCCTCATCCTCATCAGGTTGTGATTATAAATATAAATATTATAAATATACAGTCTGATAAATGTTGCATTGATGAGGAGGTTGTTGTCATCAAAGACCACGTGGAGTTTCATCTCCTCTTTAAGTATAGCAGAGTCCAACTGGAGCTGGTAAATCTCCAAAATAAATAATACATTTTTAGGGTTGACAAATGATAGGAGATGAATAAAAGGAATAACTCTGTTTTATTGGAAAATAATCAGCTTTGGGGTGTCAATTACATTACCCAACACATGTGTTTTTATATACATGACATGATTGAATAATTAGAAAAATGTATATTTTCAATATAATAATAATAACTCAGCACTTCATTGTTTTTAAATAGAAGACTAACTCTTTTCCTCTCTCTCTCTCTCTCTCTCTCTCTCTCTCTCTCTCTCTCTCTCTCTCTCTCTCTCTCTCCCTCTCCCTCTCTCTCTCTTTCTCTCTCTATTATATATAAAACTGAAGACTTTAATAGACATATTAAGTTATATATGAGATGCCTGTATATGTTTCAATTTTGTTTTAATAATAATCAAATGTATAACATGGGCTATACAATTGGCTTCATTATTCTTCTGTAAAACAAAGGATATAATCAAAAATAAACATATATTTATATAAAAACAGTTTTTTTAGTCCAGTAAAATCTTAGAATTTAGTGAAATTCTGAACTTTTAAATTCAGTGGATGTTAATGATATGAACAATAAATCTAAGTAATCAAAAAGAAGGGTCTCTATGTTGAAGGGTTGATAGTTTTTAAAAGTAAACATTAGAAAAAACTTCTCAAATTCTTCATCAGCATGCCTCCAGTCAGCAAGCTGCTTGCAAGCGAGCAAATGCTTTGCAGAATGGTGTCGTGCAAACTAAAATGTTCATGTGCAGTTCCTGGGAGTTGGTGTCACTAGGTCCATGATTATAGCAATGATGTGAATAAGCTCCCTGGCCTGGGTGGGTTGGAAAACAAAATATTCACATAAGGACATATTTTTTTAAATAAAGGTATACAACATGTATCAATCCATTTACTGTGTATATTAGACTCTACTTCTAAGGTACCTGTTTCAGATAAATAGCAATGGTGTTAACATGAGATGGGTTGCCAAAGTTGATCTCTACTGCTGGGACTTTTTCCTTTTTGGGACAGAAAGAGCGCAAGGACTGCACCTCTTCCACTGGAATTGTTAAAGCTGACAACTACAAATGAAACAGAAGTGAAAACAGCTTTCACATTGGTAACACACTCATATATAAAAGGTTTTGTTAGAACATGTATTTGCATCCAACTTATGCCAGATTGTTGGAATTTCTAACCTGTGTTTGTGGGTGAAGAATGTTGATGTGTTCATGGTTGACTGCTAACAGGCAGGGTGATGGACAACCTTTGTGACTGACTTTCTGAGCCATGAACACGTTAAAGCCAAAGAGGTGCAGTGAACTGAGAGTCTCTGAGAAATAAAAAGCAATAATGAGAGTCTGAATGCTTCCCAGTGCATGAACACAGATATTGAGAGTGGGTATCATACTGATATGCTGATAATTTCCCCATGCTCATAAAAAATGCTCTGATACCTTCATTCAATTGGAGGCAAAAAAAAAGTTGTGAAATTACTTTTTTTTTTTTTTTGCAGAAGCCAGTGAGGACACATATAATTACTTTAGTACTTATAATTATTAAATAATTGATATGTAATTACTTTCTATGATAGCTCAACACATGTGAATTGAAGAGGTTGTGATGCATCATATGACGTCTCTTGACACAAATCTGTGGAAAATCTTGTGGAGTTTCTTAGAGTATGCATTCATTTGATCACAATATACTGGAGGGACTAGCTAGGCAAACTACTTCATATGAATGTCAAATGGCTGTAAGATGAAGAAAATCACAATATGGATTTTCAGATGTTCAGATTTTCTTAAATATTTCTTCGGTCTGTGTTGACATGTCAACCTTCTATTAACTGAAAACATGTAAAGGGCCCACAGTCTTATCCTGTACCATAAATATATAAAAGATAAGATTCTAAAAGATCACTCACTGATGAAGTGTAATTTAGCATCAGTAGGGTTGGTGTTTGCAATGAGAGAAAAGTGTCTCAGTGCAACACTGTGCAGATTTTGGTCATTGGCATTGACCCCATCCATACAGGGAAAATACCGCTTGAGCTCTTGCCTAAATGGGTAAAAATCATGTATAAATGTAAAATACATGACCTAAAGGAATTGATGTGGGATTTGCAGCATCAGTCAGTAAATAATACTATATGTGTGATTGGATCTTACGGTGTAGGCTGTTGACCGAATCCCAAAGCGAGGTGCTGAATTGCAGCAAACTCTGCCACCTCCTGTTTAAATGTGGAACTGTTACCAGGCAAGATGTATTTCCCCCTCAGGTAATCAGCCAGGATCTAAGAGAAATACCAGCTCTGTAATCTGTTTGCAAGTTTTGAAGAAAATAATAATAATAATAATAATAATAATAATAATAATAATAATAATAATAATAATAATAATAATAATAATAATGGGGGAGTTGTGTTTGGTAAGGATCACTGACCGCAATTTAACCAAATACAAAGTATTTGTTTAATTTCCATTTATTAATTTGTGTGTGTGTGTGTGTGTGTGTGTGTGTGTGTGTGTGTGTGTGTGTGTGTGTGTGTGTGTGAGAGAGAGAGAGAGAGAGAGAGAGAGAGAGAGAGAGAGAGAGAGAGAGAGAGAGAGAGAGAGAGAGAGAGATTATGACTGGTGTTGTTTATTGTAAGTGTTTGTTGCCTTTTTGTACTCCTTTATCATTTGTAATGTTGCTCCCATTTAAAACAGTTCGGCTCAATCAAGTCATGATTGAGGACAATGTCCGGTCCAGAGACAAGCTGTTTCGTGTTGAGGTTGTATTGAATATGTTTTTTTTTTGTTTTTTTGTTTTTGTTGTTGCGTTAAATCTTACCCAGATAGTGCTATTTTCTGATTGGCTATTGTGTAGCCTCTATTTTTTTGATTGGCTGATAAGTGTCAGGCTCGACTAAGAACTGAGACGCGCATGATTCCTGCCCGGTTCCATAGAGACAGCGGTGCGGACTGATACATTTTGTTTACATTACATTTAACATTTATTAAATATATGATAAATAGTCAAAAAGTTTTTCCCCTTGAGAAATACGATGTGTGGCGGGAGACCCAAATGCGTGACTGTCACTCTCAATGCGTGACACCTGACAGCCCTGCGTTTGTCTTCATGTCAACACCAAATACAAGTTAAGAAGATTGTATCCCTTGTTTCTTTGTGTAAGAAAATAGATAGTTGATCCATTTTCTATATAAGAGTATAAGAATAAATGATAGCAAACATGACTGAGGATGTGACAATACCAGGTGGTAATGAAACTCGACATAGAGATCGTTCTCGAAATGCAGGGGATGTTTCCAGATGAGACGATGGAAAGAGAGCAAGACTGAGCCATCATCCAGCAGGAAGTCCAACACATACTCATCCGGGTGAATGGGACGCACTTGTCCGTCTAAAAGAAGATGTGCGGTGTGTTGATAACAGGAGACAAGGTTGGTAGAAAGAAAGAAAGAAAGAAAACACAAGAAGGTGATGGATTTTGCAGTATGCCGTATCTGTGTTCTAATCTGTATGATTGTAGGGTCAGTTATGTAATACACTGTGTGACTCATATACAATGTTCGAGAAGCTACATGGAAATGAGAATGAGAGGAAAATATATAGAGGGGCTTTGAGAGAGTTGGGGATAAGCTTCATTTACCATGTTTGCGGGTGGCAAGGAGGGCAAATTCGTTCACTTCGGCCGGATCACTCACACCCATCTCTGTGCAAATGTCTATCATGACTTCACTCGCCACCTGAACGAACACACACACACACATACACACGCATACACACGCGCAAGCAAATTATAAAAAAGTATTCATCCTTGCATCATCTCTGCTACAAATGAGACATTTAATTAGTGGGTGTTATAGACAGATTAAAGCAAAGTATTTGCTTACGCTGAAGCTGCGGACTTTGCACGTGAACTCCACTTCACCTGGGAGCAGGATTGGCAACATCCGAGTGCTCCGACCAGCCTACAAAGCAGATATACAGTCACACATACAGCACATCAATACATCGGTCATCCTCGTATTTGCATTACTATGGGATATTCTGTCAACTTATTTTACCTTTAGTGTTAGTTAAGAGAAGCTCACCTTACGCATCTTAAATGTTATGTGTGACGGCCTGGAAAAAACTTTCACATGGTCAACTCGTGACACACATAATATATATAGAGAGTGTGTGTGTGAGTGTGCGTGCGTGTGTGTATGTTTGTGAGTGAGTGTGTGTGTGAGTGTGTGTTTCTGTCCTGAACCATTGTTTTCTCTCGGTCAGGTAAGTGATGTTTAAGTTATTAGTTTATTAGAAAGTTTTCCTCACATACCAGCCCAATACCACCAAAAGCCCACAACCACCACACTGAGTATTTAAAGGCAACTATTTATTGATTTAACTTACATTTACAGGTTTAATATATTTTACAAATAACAGGGAAAGATATGGAGACGCGGTTGAAAAAAAAAAGCCGCGACGCACAAGTTCATTGCATGACTACAAAAAACCGCTTGGAAACCCGCCTTGCGGTCCAGAAGACTCATTTCTGATTGGATGTGCCTCTTGTCAGTCAATTTATAGACACGCCCAACACCCCTTTCACTCCGCCCCCGTCTCAGTCTCAAATCAGCAAGCGACTCGTGCAGAGGGGTAATTTTCCTATGAGCAAAACAGAAATCACTCTGGGCTTCAAAATAAACAAATAAACAAATAAATAAACAAACCTCAAGAAACATAAATAAAATCAGAAGAAACACTGCCAGTGCTTTTCCACAATCAAGTAATGTATTATTGCTGAAGGGGTTGAAGCTGGATGCAGAATTAGTGATGTGGCACCTGGACAAGTAGGAAAACTAAATCTGATTAAAGCTTTGATTTGTTGGATTGCTGAGCTTTTGATAATCAAATAAAGTACTTTATTTATTTCTTTATTTTTCAATCACAAAGAAGAAATGACTTGCAAACACCCTCATAAATCACAACGAGACACATTTTCCATTGGTATAGAATTATAATTTGGATTTCTAAATCAAAAAGCCACGAATAGGAAGGTGGCTGGGCCCAAGCAATAAAAAAAAGTTGATTAAAATATTTTACAATTATTATTTTTTTCATCTAATGCACTTGAGTAATGTATATGTAATAGATTAACATCTAAAAATAATAAATATGTTCATAAAAATCCAGGTTCACACATTGACGGTTCATCTTGTTCGTATCTACTGACTCTTTTCCTAACGTGATCAGGATATATTTGAAAATTTGCCACATCTCAAATCAAGAGTCAAGAAGATTTTATTGCCAATTCAACCACATATAGCTGATCCAGCACACAGTGAAATGAGACAATGTTTCTCCAGGACCATGGTGCTACATAGAACAACACAGAGCTAAGGACTTATAGTAAGTTAGTCCTAGCCACATAAAGTGTATCTGTGCAACCTGGTGCAAACAGTGCGAGACAAAATCAGTGCAAACAATAAATACAAAACACTACAAAACAATACACAAAAGCAGTGTCGAAGATTGTACATACTGTGTATTCTGCAGTACATGTGCAAAAATATAGAAATGAACACTTAATATAATAGCAGCAGTTATATGAGGTATTGTTATGAGTTGTGCAAAACAGCACGATGGGTTGATTTTCCCAGACCGCCTCACACATAAGAAGTAGCCATGACAATAGGATTAGGTAATTACAACTTACCAAGATGGCTTCCATCTCCACATGCGAAGGAATATATCTGCGTCCTCCAAAAGCGAGTGATTGTTTGAGATTATCCTTACACACCTGAGCCTTCTCTAAACATATACACACACAAACACACACACACACACACACACACACACACACACACACACACACACACACACACGCACACACACTCACAGGTCTCACACAGATTTCACACAGATCTCTTCTCGACTGAATTTCTGAAATACGGAAATCTTTCTGCATAATTAACATTTTCATAAATTTAATAATTTAATTTAATAAAGTTCCAACCTTACAGAAAAATTAAACAATTTTTTTTATCTTCAAAGCAAATTGTGATATCAAAACCCATTTCTGCTCTTTGAGACATTGATGCTTGTTCATAAAGATCTCAAATTTGAAGGCTGTATCTTCATCCACTAAAATTCTGTGTAAGTTTATCCATCATACAAAGTTGAAAGGTGTCACACCAAAGCCAACATTGTCCTGACTGCTTTTTATCAGACTTTTGATCATAAAATAATTAATTTCTTTATACTGATTAAAAATGTTCTATAAGCCTTGAACAGGTTGTCTGTGGTGAACTCTACCTCGGTATGGATGGTTGGGATCCTGACCGCAGCTCTGTAGATGTCGTGTCACATACGGCAGTAATGTGGAGGAACATGGGAAGAAGCCAGTGATCAGGTATAGCAGAAGCCAGCCTCGTGCACAGCTCTCTCTGTGTAGATCCAGAACAATCACGATTTACCTGATCTGCAGTTCTACATTTATCTACTGTGTGTTCTTATTTTTAAAGCTTGACAGAACAAAGTCTGAAAAGGTTTTGGATTGAGTTTCCACCATACTACAAAGATCTTTATGTATAATTGAATGACATGATGATGTACAAAACACTCACACTTTTGTAAATACTAAGTTAACACACTGCAAAAAGAATCATGCTATACTTCCTCTATTATAAAACTTTAAAAGATTTAGCTGGTTTACACACAGGGCAGAATCCATGAGTGATTACATGCACCACATTGTTGGTCTGGTTTCGAACTCAGTTAGTCGAACCCCAATGCATTTGCATTCATTTCATATCATCTTTACGTCCTGAACTTGTGCAGACCCGAGTACAGGTTGTCTTCACATTCATAGGACTCACAGCGCAGATCGAGGGCAACTGAACTCACAGCACCTCCTACATGTAGTCTGGAGTTTATTACATCAGTACATCAGTTCACAACTTAAAAAAAAAAAGACAAATTGTTCCTTCAAATTGTGCTCTGTTTTAGACCTTACTGCCAGTGTGAAAGCCCCCTTAACCACTGTTTGTTGCTGAAATGCAAGTTTTGCTCTAGTTTAATCATTCCATGAGCCGTATGTGTGACCAGTCAGCTACTCGTCTGTAGTAAAGTTCCTATTCTGGAGGTTCACTTCTTTTTTTTAGAACTGTCTGATATCTAATACCTAAGATCCAGAGCATATATGTGAATGATGTGATGTGGTAGTTAAAGTTTAAGGTGTTGGACTGCTGATCAAAGGGTTGTGAGTTCAAATCCCAGGTCCACCAAGCCCCCAGGCAAGGCCCTTAACCCTCAGTTGTATAAAAAAATTAGATAAAATGTAAGGCACTCTGGAAAAGGTTGTCTGCCAAATGGCATAATTATGCACATGCAAATACTTTCACTTACTTGTGTGGATTGTTAGAGGTCTGTTTGATGATCTGGCAGTAGAGCTCATCCCGGAGAAACTCCTTCTCTTTCGCAAGCTGAGGAATCGTGTCACACAGTCAGTGGAGGGACAATGTAAAATTTCTGACTTCTAAATCCGCAGGCATGCGCATACAACGGATTTCTGAGCCGAATAATACAAAAGGGTCACCTGTACAATAAAACTGGCACAC
The DNA here is from genome assembly GCF_022655615.1 of Tachysurus fulvidraco. NCBI lineage: Eukaryota > Metazoa > Chordata > Actinopteri > Siluriformes > Bagridae > Tachysurus > Tachysurus fulvidraco. The sequence goes on along the minus strand of NC_062525.1, from coordinate 10,066,602 downwards.
TTTCCTTCTGTCTGGTCTTTCCTTAATGGTTGGTCAGTCATGAACTGCATCACATCTTCACACAAAGTAGCAGAAATGGAAATGTATATTTAGGAGAGAAACCTACATGGGTAAGCAAGTTCTTTTGTGTGTGTCTGTATGTGTATGTATGTGTGTGTTCACTCACGCATGAAAGACTGAACACCCAGAACACTGAGCTCTTTGTCTGAAAACAGGATTAGAGATTCATTGATTGGTTCCTGAGAGAGAAAAAAATGACAATAAATGGTTGAATTCATTTCATAAACATTCATATGTTTTTTTAATGTGCATGAAAACCATACGTACTGCCGTGTATTGCACCATCTGTTCAAGCTCTCTAACTCCAGTGGCTTGGCCTCTCTCGTTTGGCCTAACAGAAAGAGGAAGATTTTTAGATCATTATTCATGTTTAATCATTAATCATTAATAAGACTAATTATGAGTTTATAGTAATATTCTGGTTCTAATAGGATATTGTTTTTAAAATAACATGTAACAGATTAATTGGCAACAAATTTAAAAAGCAGAGATATATATATATATATATATATATATATATATATATATATATATATATATATATATATACGAATAATCGTATATAGATTTAGTGAAGCGTAGTGATATATAAAATAAAGGATATTTATTTATTTAATTTATGTCATTTTTTTAATGGAAGGAGTCTTGGGTGTCAGTGAATTGGGACTGGGAGTATGTTTTCTTCAGGACAAAGTACTTTTGACTGATCTGTAACAAGCTCTAACTTCTTTCACAGACTCACCACAACATTAACTACAGAAAATTCAAAAGCATGATGTTATTCAATGCTGTACACGTTTCAAGACGTTTCAACTATACAGTAAGTTTATTTGCTGCCTTAAAATCGTGAGTAAACTGAACTTGAAGATGAGCTTTGTTTTGACAAGTAGTCAAGACGATGGATTTTAATGGGTTTCATCTTTCAAAACTTTTTAGTGCGAGTTCATTGTTTGAAACTTGTCAGAGTTAAAAAGAAGACAAAAGTTCACCTAGCTTAATCAGGCAATCATTTATGGCATTTGGCAGACGCCCTTTTCCAGAGAGACTTTATCTCATTTTATACAACTGGGCAATCGAAGGTTAAGGGCCTTGCTCAGGAGTGACCGGTTGGTGGACCTGGGATTTGAACTTGCAACCTTCCAATTTTAAAATTGTAATCGTCACTACAACACTAGGTTAAGGACTATTTTGCTGGGAGAAGTCTTTACTCATGTAACTGCAGTGTCCAAAAAACATAAGCCAGTGTGTCAATTGTAAAGAATTAACCTGAGAATAGCCTCTCTGAAGAACTTCCTGGCAAACTCAGTCATGTGGTACTGTTGGAGGTCTATCTCTGAGCTGTGGACTGACCCCACCTCACTGCGCTCAATGCTGTGTTGACTGGCCCTGGATTCCAGACTTGTGCTCTTTTTGGATGAGCGTCCACCAGGGGGCATCAGCGAGGTACGAGAGCTCCTCATGCTCTTTTTCCTCTCGAGCTGTCGGCTAATGGCCATGCTGTGGTAGTCTGGAGGTGCAGACGGCTGAGTGATATCAGCAGGGAAAAGACCAGATCTGCCTCCGGTTGAGCCGAAATTCCATCCTGCAGAGACAGGAAACGAATAAAGCACAGACTGACGTACCATACAATCAAGTGCAAAAAAACCCCAATGCTATTCTTTCTGTTGACTTGATGACTGTAATCTTGACATTCATCTAAAAGGAAATGGAGAACTCACCGTTCTGGAGGCCATCCATTTGCAGCAGTTTGATGACATCACCTTTCTGGAAGCTAAGCAGGCTTCTGTCATCTGTCACATAGCTCTTCAGAGCAATAACATACTCTGAACCCTGAAGTGAAGCGGATGAAGCATGATTTACAACAAACATACAGCTGAACTTCCATCACAGCCACGTCGAATAATCTATGTCGATTGGTCAGAAGCTGCTGATTCATTTTTCTTAGTTTTCCCTGGCTACAAGACAAATCATATTAATACAAGTATCTATTAATGAACTCATTCATACCAGGACTTATATAGTGGGGCACTCAACATAAAAAGATTGAAAAATGTATGTCACAGAGAGATCTTGAGGTCAGTGGGCTTTGCAGCTTCTCTATAACATGTCAGCTTGTCTTATTAAAGATAGAAAAAAAAGAGAGGCTGGTGATAGAACATTACAGAGTATTAAAGGAAACTGATTAAAAAAAAAGGTCTGGAACATGTCAAGCTCTGATGCTTAGAAAGTGTTGTTGCAAAACTTCATCAAAATAATATATTATGTCAATGTGTTAAAGACAATGCAAGATATTAGAATAACGAGGTAAAAATTGGCAGTAAGAACTCTCTCTCTCTCTCCCTCTCTCTCTCTCTCTCTCTCTCTCTCTCTCTCTCTCTCTCTCTCTCTCTCTCTCTCTCTCTCTCTCTCTCTCTCTGTGTGTTACATTAATGGGTTTTTTCCATCATGTACATGTGATCAGTGCTGTTGTCTCAGCTTTGCATTAACATTCTGTGGTGAAGGATTAAACATTTCTCTGAACACCGTCATTAGAAGAAGGCTATGGAATGAGCACCTTGGTCAGCTCGCTGAGGAAGAGTCGCACCACATGAGTTATCTGAGGAGCTTGTGAAGAGTGTATCCGCAAGTCCTCACTTTTCAGGCTGATTAAAACAGTCTCAGCATCCTTCAGCTCCACAGACAACATTTCTGCATAGCTGTGTGAATGACAGATATCAATGTGAGAAAGATTTTTTCCTTGTTTGAAATTTCTTGCGTATCACTTAATCTTTTTGGTACCTGTAACTCCGGAGCAATTTGAGGTGTTTTGGGTTGATGCCGGATGCTCTGACTATCTTCAGCATTTTGATGCCACGATGTGAAACCCCAAGTATCTGAGTATCGTCTGCATTTCCACCCTGACACAGGAAGAGACATGCATGGATGCATAAGATCGTAAACATTTTCCATCATAAAGTCTGTTTGCGTCTGCTGATTTTTAAAAGGATTTACGGTAATGGAGAAAAGACGTGTGAAATAATTTGCCCAGTTGTCTCTGGCTGCCATGACGACCCTTTTCTTCATGGCATCATCCTGCACAGTGCTGATGCTCGTTCCGACATGGAAGCGTCCTGTTCATGACCAGAAACATCAGATAATCAGACCAGCAACTTTAGGGTGATTACAGCAGCCTGTAGAGTGGCTTGATGAAATTCCTACCGAGCAAATCTTTCATTTTGCGCCGCTCTTCACGGGAGATTCGCACACAGGCATCTGAGTAGGTGTCTCTCATAATCTAGAGTTCATAAAGCATTGTTAGAGTGTCATAGAAAAAAAATCTAACTTTGAGAAAAGTATACGGAGTGTCCAAGCTTACATCCCCTAAAGTTTTATGAATTCCAAATAACAGAATGTTTCTCATGACGATCTCAGGCTCCTGATGTGATTTGAGAAAAGTGGTACAGCTAGTTTCTGAGTTACGAAGGAACTGCATTATGATGACCCTGTCGTAACTAGAAAATAGTCGAACCATGACCCAGCCTACCCAGGAGTCTAAAAGAATGGTGATCAGTATGGGGTAGTATACTGTAATTTGTTAATAATTTATAATGTAAAAAATTACAGTACATTTGGCTAATGCAATCTAATAGAAAGTTTGTTCACTAAATAATCTTATCTGCTATAAAAACGTATGCATCATACATGCATTTAAATACCGTGTGGTATTGTACTCATCAAGATTCTGTCTGATGTCTAAATACTTCAAAAAGTTTAGGTTGCTAATGGCTGCATTAAATCAGTTTTTGGAGGGTGAGGGTGGCGATGATAAAAGAGCAACGAGACTGAGGCGAGGCATCGAGCCCAACGTATGGTACGACATACTCTGCTACGATAATATTTTTCCAATTTTGTTGTATCGCTATTGTACATCGCAAGATTGAAAATTCTAAATCAAATTATTGTATCTCGGAGAGTGTATATAATATTTGGCAGTCATGATTGGCTTATAAACAAAAATGACAACATGGAAAATGACAACTGTATCTGTAGAAAAATAATTATTTTTCTTGTCTTTTTTTGGTCCAAGGGTTCACAAAGTTCCGTAGATCATTGTAGGACATTACGTTTGTCACTTACCTGCTCACACAGTAAATTCAGGATATATGGACGAGTGAACTTCTCTCTGGGGTAGAACAACTGGATAAAAGTAAAAACACAGGTCCAATGAGAGACATAATAAAGCTAAATATTCACCGCTTTTGAAGGCAGTCCATCACAGAAATATCTCTTAACAGACCTCTTTCCGCAAGAAGAGCTTCCCAGGCATACGTGAGTAGGAGAAGGAGACGCTAGCTGTAAATTTGTGTAGCTGGGAGCGAACACTCTCTTCATTGGTCATTGGAAGCTGATCTGAGCAGATGAGATATTATTTTTACATAAAAATAATAAAGTCTGTTATTTTTATTTGTCTGTGGTCATATCAAACCCAATCTGAAACTAAATTTGACTCACTTAGTCCAGGTGCGGGCATTAGGGGTGGGTCAGGGATGTTATTTGGGAGAACAGGGGCGGGTTCTGGAGAAATAGTGGGTGGGGCATGAGAGCGCTGTGAGCCAAAGAGGTCAGCTAGAGAACGCTGCTTTTGTTTCATGCTGTTGGAGATGGAGCGAGGACCAGGTCTTTGAGGCTCAGATGGAGGAGCTGGAGGAGCAGCAGGAGGAAGAGGAAATAGTGGCTCTTTTTTTTGTGGTGGAGGAGGGGCCCACACTTTCTGTCACAAATATATATAAGGAACTATTATTTTATTACCATGGTTATAACTTGTGAAAAAATACAACACTTGTATAATCAGCTCCAGGATAACATGCAGCTAGAGAAAATATTTGATTGAACATTTCTTAGAGAGAGAATACATTTACTAGAGTTACAAATACAGTTTATAGTATATTAATAAAAATATTTATTTATTTTTTTATATCAATTAATTGGCTCACTTTTATGGAAATAATTGACAAATTCATAGATTAAATCTGATTTCTCCAAATATATCTAGACAAACAATTTAGTCGCATAAGGAAGTCAATTATTTTAAAATATGTAAGATATGTTTCGGAGAATAAATACTATTATATATTTTATTATTCATTATTTCAAAATTATTATTACAACATTGCAACCCTAAACATTATTAAACAATAAAAAAACTATTATTACAATTAGTAATAATAATAATAACAACAATAATAATAACAATAATAATAGTAATAATTCTTATTACTATTATTATTGTTATTATTATTATTGTTATTATTATTAGTAGTAATTGTAATAATAGTTTTTTTATTGTTTAATAATGTTTAGGGTTGCAATGTTGTAATAATAATTTTTAAAAATTCACGTATGAAAACCAGAGCCAATATTTCTGGACTTGGCTGCAATTTTAATGCACTGGAATTTATGATGAAAATATCATTTAAAAATGAAGTAGTTGTGTACTTGAACCCAGAATATAGTATATTTTTGTACAATCTTAAAGTTGAAAAGTCTTGTGTATTGTTACCTTCTGTGGAGAAACTGGTCCTTTCGCTCTGAGAATGGCCAGTGCCTCCTCTTTAGGGTCATTCTTTTTCATAAAGTGCTTGGGAGGAACCCTGAGGAGTTCACAATTCCAGCCATACTGTTATTTGAACCCCACACTGTTACCGTAATAATTTTTAAACCAGTGATAAGAGCACTATCTCACTGTCCTGTGTGAATAGCTCCACAGGATCACAGTCTTACCTGACAGGCTCAAAGGCCTTGGGATCTGGAGGAGGCTTGCTCTGGTACCGCTTGATGATATCTCGAATGTTGCTGCTGGGTTCTGGTTTAGAAGGTGACATTGGAGGTGATTCATGATCTGATGTTGATGACTCTGGTGGTATACTGGGTTCTGGAGGTGGTTTTACTACAGTAGACAGCACAGGAGGTTATGCATAAAGATTTTGTTGTATTAAATGCTGTAATTTATGAGGCATTCAATAAACCACAAGTTCATGAAACATTTACAATTACATTTGACATTACAATAAAAGGATAAAATACCATATAGTTTTTGTCCTAAATGATTCTTACCTTTAGGCATAGTTGGAACTGGAGGTG